>NW_022990125.1:2024434-2103658 GCF_902827175.1 Gymnodraco acuticeps | reverse complement strand
GCTTGTCACTTTTGACATTACAGCTATGTTTGGATACTCAGCTGTTGGTGCAGCCGGTTGTCATCGCTATTTTCCATTTGCAAAAGCTCCTGACATGTTAAAATAAATAACAGTTGGCAAAGCAGCAGATGCTGGGGTTTACCCAAGGAAACTAAGTACCTTTACTCAAGTACTAACAAATGTTTTGTTACTTTTGTTATTTTCCTCCACTACAATTCAGAGCTAAATGGTGTACTTTTACTCCACTACATTTATTTTGCACCTTAAGTTACTTTACAGATTTGGATTATGATGTGAAATATAATCAACTCTTAAATAAGACTTTAGTTACACCTGGAGTAAATACACAAGCTACCCTGCAGTATACAAAGTCATTCAAACTAGCGAATCTGCATAACGAGTTTTACTTTTGGTACTTTAAGTATATTTTAATGCAAATACTTTTACTTGAGTAACATTTTGAATGCATGACTTTAGTTGTATCAGGGTATTCCTACTCTCTGGTATTTCTACTTTTTGTTAAGTACAATATCTGAGTACTTCTCCCATCTCTGACATTTGGTGGTCTGTCTGCCCCCAGAGCCACAAATGTTTTTATCAACACTAGACATGTGAGGAAAGCCTTCTTTACATATTGTCTCCGTATGCTAGTGATATGAGCCGTTGCCAGCAGGCTCTACAGTTGATCTGCCTGCAGCCGCTCACTTGTGACCCATGAGTGTATAGACAAGTTATGTAAGTCTTCTCCAAACCTCCAGAGTAACTTAATGGCAGGCAACTAACTGCATAATATCAGGCCCCCTTTGCCAACCTCTTAAGCATTCTGTGTACAAGTCGGTGGATAATAAATAACAAGTAATGCAATAGCACGTGCCCTTGAGCAATGCAGGCAGCAAACTGACAGCAGGGGAGTTTAAATAACGCTGGCTGGTTCCTGGTAATAGAGTAGATGTGCTAGGCTACATTAGGCATAAGGACGAAGTAAGAAATTATAACTTTTTTTGTCTTAAAAAAACTTGAACTTGATAGGAAAACAAATCAGATAAAGGTTTTTATTCATTTTCAACAACATTAAGTTTAGGAATCCTTGTTCCAAAGGCTTAGATACATCCTTTTCTTGAAGTACAGGGCTGTAGAGAAGAGTACAAATTATAATCAAACCCAGTTCCAATTAAGTTGCAAGTCTAGGTCAAAATAAAAGTGACTCCAGTTCTGTTGAAGGCCACAATGTGCATTCTTTAGTTGGTCGGATTTAATTCTTTATAGACCTTTCAAAAAATGTGTGAAAAAAACCAACTGTGACATAAAGGTGGAATTTCTTTCATTTGTTTTCGTGTCTGGTTAAGCTAGGCAATATGGTTTAATCAACATCACACTTTTACTGAGATCATACTAGTATACATGGTCAAAAATAAAAACTGATGCCCAATCCACGGCAACATTGTAGAGCCAAAACTCTGCGCACATGTAAATAATACACTTGTAAGTTTAGATTTAGAAGTACAACATCATACTACTCCTAATATCATACATTTACGAACCGTATTAGTAGTTTCTAAGGCAAAACTATTTGTTCTGATTCCAGTTTGTCCAATGAGAGGTTTAGCTGATAATCTAAGTTGTATATCTCTGTCAATGTATTATGTTGGTCATTGGGGCTGCTCAATTAATTGTATTTTAATCGCAATTACGATTTTGGCTTGCAACGATTATGAAAACAACATAATCGAAATAAAACGATTATTTTTTATTTTTTTTTAATTAATTTTTGTATTGGTTTTTCAGTTGAATTATACTCAACGTTCAGGGTAATCAACTGTTAAAAACATACTGTTCACATTTTTTTTTTAATAAAATGGATGTTTTCAAAGTAAATGGATAATCGTTTTTAATAATCGTGATATCAATTATTGACCAAAATAATCGAGATTATGATTTTTGCCATAATCGAGCAGCCCTATTGGTCATTGAAGTGACGGCTACATTTGCTGTTCAGCGGTTGTTCACGTTTTAAAAGATCCCATATATCTGTAGTATATTTCATATTTATGAACACACTTTATCAGTAAAATAAGCCAGACAAATTATTGTCAAATGAATCAATAAAAAATAGTTAAACTTGATTTCCAAAACATAGCTGCCACTTTAATATGTTAACAACCACTTGTGTAATTTATACAGTATGAGAACAATTTTTTTTATTTTTGTCTAAAAGCAAATTTTTTCATTAGTTACTATATTATTAGATTTTTAAATTAAATTGTTCAGAGGAATCTTAATTATTTCACTTGTTTTTTGTTATTAAGCTTTATAATATGATGTTACTGTGTTGAATCCCTTTCACTGTAGAGTGCCATATCAGTGGCAGCTAATGTATGTTTTTCGCTGTCTTCCTTTAGATTGTAATATCTGTACATTGTGCTTGTTTTTCAGATTGATAGGTATGCCAAAGGAAAAATATGATCCTCCAGATCCCCGCAGATGTTACACCATCATGCCAGCGGAGGAGGTGGCCAATGGGAAGAAGTCTTACTGGGCCGAGCTCGAGATTTCTGGTCAGTCTTACTATGTTTCTCTGAAACTGCTCCCATACAAAGAAATCCCAATGTGCTAACACAGACAAACCGAAGGAAGAGGTAGCTCCTACTTTAAGAATCTAGTTTTCTTCGCGCTTGAATATCTAACAGTTGCATGCGCTTTTATTGTTATTAAGACACTTTTTATCCCACTCACTCTGTATTCAGTGTCTTCAGATGCTGCATGTTTTTCAGTTTGTAGGATTTGGAAGATTCAAATGTGTGGTGTTGCAGGTCAATCAACAGAAAATAAGTTGAAATTACAGTCTACTTATCATTTGAGTGATTTATTAGCAAAATGCCTTGTTTTTTCATTTTCTGATATTTTTAAGAAAATGTATCTATCTGCTGAAGAAAAACATTCAGCAGACGAGTCAAGGATAAGAATAACAGTTGCAGCCTACTGAACGCAAAAATAGATTTTCTTACGAGGATGTTGTTGTTTAAATGATTCTTGGTTAAGATCAAATCAAGTTTTATTTATATAGCACATTTTTAAAACGATTTTTGGTCGTGCCAAAGTGCTGTACATACAATAAAAACACTTTACAATAAAACACTTTTTACAACAAAATACAACAGCAAAAAAAACATTTAAACCCCCCCCCCCCCCCCCACAGGGAGATGTCAGGAGTCGTGCTCCGCTCTGACTAGAAGGCCAGAGAGAAGAAGTGTAGATTTAAAAACCCCTAGGGTCTGGGCCCTAATAATTTCAATTATTTTGACTCCCAAACCTTTTAAAAGGACCACAGGGCATCCTGGTTTGGATGACAACAGCTGAATGAATGTAGAACAGGAAGAGGAGTATTAATGGTGGACAAACTGTTCTTGGTTGGTTAAAAGTCAATACAAATGCAGATCAGGTTCCTGCTTTATGTTATTTGAACTTTTATCTCATTAAATAGGTTTAATTCAGTATTTATATCTTCACTAAAGAGTTCTCTGCTATAGTCTGGTTTCAGTGTCTCACAATGCTCTTGGTTCTGTTTCACGTGGTTTTCTATGATTAAAAAAAAAAAAGTCTATTTGGGCTGAACAACTGAATGTAGTTATTGTTTCTGCATGAAAATAAATGAAAGGGTTTGAGACTATACAGATATGCCGCAGTTCGGTCAATTTCAGTATGTCGAAGTGTGTTTTGTTCGATTTATCACACAGCTAAAAATCTGTGTTTCTTTTTGAGTTCTGGAAATAATATCCACTTTTGAAGACAGTCCGTTCCCCTGTTTGCCTTTGCAGGACGGGTGAGGAGCCTGAGCCCCTCGTTATGGACCCTCACCCCACCTGACGGCATTGCACATCAACGACAACAACCTGAGCCGCATCCCCCCCGACATCTCCAATCTGTCCCACCTGGTGTTCCTGAACCTGTCGTCCAACAAGCTCCGCAGTCTGCCCGCTGAGCTGGGCAACATGGTCTCTCTCAGGTAGACATCACTGACAGCTGACTGACACATGGAACAGAAAAGTTAACCTGCCATTATGCTTTGTTGCAGAGCTTTTAAAGGTCACCTATTATGCAAAATCCACGTTTTCCTGTCTTGTATACATCAACATGTGTCCCCTCTGTGGAAAGAATTCTGAAGGTTTCAGGAAAAAAGATTCTCTCTCTTTTTGTCCTGATCCATTTATATAAAAACCTGTCTGAAAATGAGCTGATCAGATTTTGGCCACTTTGTGATCATAATGTTTTTTTGGCTTGTGTAATCACCAACCAAGGTTACAACCCCCCCCCATCTAAAGTAACAGACAGAGAATCAGCACTTTTGAAACAGAGGGGATTATGGGATGCTACAATGATCTGTTTGGTATTTGGAGCCAGACACTTCAGAGACATGTTTTGTATATATCTGAAAGCTATAATATATTGATGAAAAAGAGTATAATAGGGGACCTTTAAGAATGGCTGAATATTCTGCGATAGGGCTGGAAGATAAGGATGAAATCTCCGTATTCATTATGTCATTTTAAATGTCAGTATGGGTTTATGATGTAAACTTTGTGGAAGTTCAATTGATGACACATTTTCCGATTTTGAAATACATTAGGATCTGTGTTTTTTAATCATATGAATTGAATACCTTACAAAGCAGGGTTCTTGATCATTATTATTAGGTAGTTATGAAGGTGTATTAGCTTCGGATAAACTTCAGGACAATAACAGTGGATTTCTCCACTTTAATTACATACAGGCGGTTCCCTTAGTGGCTGAGATTAACATTAATCCAAAAATATTTGTCTTTTATGACCGACTTGTGTGAACACTAAATATCTAAATGTCGTTTAATTATGTGCCCGCTCTATCAAGCAACCCTATTCTGTAATTATTCATTCATTTAGTTTTTGGTTATGATAAATATACCAGGGACAGGACACTTTTACACAAAGGACCAAATCTTTCTAATGACTGTAGGGGATTAATTCAAGGGATTATGTGCGAAAAAAGCCCAAATCAAAGAACAAAAGTGATCAGAGGCATGTGACATTGCTCAAACCTCAGAGATAAAAAGGAAGATAATGATTTTAGCGAGTGGGAGTAGTTATCCCACAGGGACTAATTTAGGAAAACGTGATGGATGTTTTGACAGCAGTGATGATACATCAAAGACAAGGAATTACTGCATTGTTAAGACAAAGTTGTGAAAGACAGAAATCAAAAAGGTAAATGATGTCTTGTTTTCTTGCAGGGAATTGCTTTTGAACAACAATCTTTTACGAGTTCTGCCTTATGAACTCGGGAGGCTTTTCCAGTTACAAACCTTGGGGCTAAAAGGTGAGGCTTTTTATTTGTATTATATTCAGTACATTGCAATTGATATTGCAATTGCGAATGATTCGTGACATTGTGCCATTGATGATTTTAGCATCATAGTTCTCATTGTCACTGAAATGTATTAAATGATTATGTTGTGTTTTTTTAAGCAAACAAAAAAATCTGTTTTGTTAAGTCTAAAGAACATGATTTGTAGACCAGGATGTCTCTGAAGCTTCAAATTACTTCATTCAATATCAAATGATATTTGAACACATAGTTAGCCAAATAGTATTCTTCCTGCAGTTTGAGTCCATATTAAAGTTTGGATAAAATGTAGATCGGTCATTATTTCTTTACAGTACTTTCCTAGAACGTATTGTCAGGTAGTTTATGATATGATTGATTTGCAGGAAACCCTTTGTCCCAAGACATCCTCAATCTGTACCAGGAGTCGGACGGAACCAGGAAGCTTTTGAACTACATGCTCGACAATCTAGCAGGTAAACAGCTGCTCCTCCTCACCACCCGGCTACTAGAACTCATGCATATTTAACCTGCAGTTAATTGTAAACCTGAGCAGGTGTGAGATAGCAGGTACACCATTGTGTTTGTCACAGACAGTGAGCACTCATACCTCCCCCCCCCCCCCCCCCCCTCACCTTCTACAGTGCACCCAGAGCAGCTCCCACAAAGACCGTGGATCACTCTGAAAGAGCGGGACCAGGTGAGCCCCTCAGGTACGTTCAGCGGGGTTAAAGGGGCCCTATTATGCTTTTTGGGGTTTTCCATTTCCTGTTTCTTTGAGTTGCCAAGAAGGAATAAACACACTTTTAGAGCGGCTTTTTAAGTATTTAAAAAAAATAGTTTTACGTGTTGGGGCTGCTCCAGAGTTTGAGTGGAACCAAAAAATAGAGAAACATAATATTTGTGTCATACCTTCCTTATACTACAGTATATACTGTAGGTACCTGGAAATGTTCTTTTACACTTTATTTTACTATGTTTTACTATTTCGTTTTATATATAATTTGTAAGTAATGAGCTGCAGCTTTTGCTTAATAAGCTTAACAGGCCATAAACAGACCTGCAACCATTCGAGTTGCAGGTCTGTTTATTTATAAAACATGTTTTGTGAGGTCACAGTGACCTTGACCTTTGTCTTCTACATTTTTACTAGGTCATCCTTGAGTCGAAGTAGATGTTTTCTGCTAATCTGAAAATAATTCCCTCAAGGAATTTCTGAGATATCACGTTTAATAAGCAAAAAACTGAAGGACAGACAAGACAAGATCTGTCTAGAGCACATGTGTCAAACTCAAGGCCCGGGGGCCAAATCAGGCCCTTGGTGGATTTAATTTCGGCCCGCAGGATAATTTCTAATTACTATTAGATCTGGCCCGCCGGTATATTGCACGCACAGCTTCACTCAATCCTGAGGAGTTCCTCAGCTCAGAGCCTGAGCCCAAACATTGATCAACTTTCACCCAAGATGAGATGCCAAGTATCTGGCTTGAGCTAGCATCACAGAGCAGCACACTGAGTTTCAATGGATGTTTCCTTCTGCACTTTGTTTCTTGAGGGCATGTTTGTTTTTCTCTTTGAGGGAAATTGTTTTTTTGAAGCTGTTGTTGGCCTGTGGAAAAATGTAATCATAAGAAATGACTCCGGAGAAGCTGCAGATAGAGCCATAAGAAATGAATGCAACTGATTATTTAATGTTGTTTTTATAGGCAATCATTTAAGCTTTGTTAGTTCCAGGTTTAATATCTGCAATAAGTTCATTTCAATAAGTTCTGCAATAAACATTGAAACAGTCCGGCCCTCGACGAGTACCGATTTTTTTATTTTGGCCCACTGTGTATTTGAGTTTGACACCCCTGGTCTCGAGTCTATATTCTAGACGATAGTCATTCTTTAAATGTTTGTCTACAGCTGCGTTCACGGTCATGTGCTACAACGTTCTGTGCGACAAGTACGCCACCCGACAGCTGTACGGCTACTGTCCCTCCTGGGCCCTCAACTGGGAGTACCGAAAGAAAGGCATCATGGAGGAAATCACCAGCTGCGACGCTGACATCATCAGCCTGCAGGTGAATGAAGCAGACGTTGCTTCAATGATTTTCCAGAGAAAAAGGAACAAATCAGACGATAATATGATTTGTTTTCAAAAAAGCAAAACTATGTGTCTTAGAAGAGCATGTTGAATGGGTTTGTTATTATTTCTCAATTCTATGTATTCGTTCATTAGGTACCAGAGTAAGAGTTGGTCTGAGCTGCAACTATTGTAGTATTTGATTTAAAAGAAGTATGAAAATATATATATATGGAGAGATGCATTTTATTTACGCAAAGTATGGCTGTGGCTGCGGGGGCTGCCATTAAATATGCAGGAATGTTGTCATAAACTTAAGTATTGTACACATTGCCACTAGAGGGTGTCAGGGGTTCACCAAACTCTACGATTTTAATGTTTTGGAATTATCTGACCAAAATTCTTAAAAATGAGAACCAAAAATCTGGACCTGCTGATGATGCTTCAGGAAAACACAAAAGGATCCCCAAAAGAATAAAGATGTATCAGTGACCTTGGATGTCTGGATACAATTGGATTGAGATTCATCTAGTAGTTGTTACAATATTTCAAAGTGAAGGACCACACAACTTTTTAAAGTATTAATTCCTGCAAACTATTCAACTTGTCAACTCTAGTGATTAACTTTCCTTGAAACTATATTTGTTATAATCATTTCCACTTGTGGACATTTGTGAATATCAGAGATTATGAATTTTCAATATATTATACAACTTCACTTTACAATAATTGATGGTATTTTGGGGCCAGATGTATTTGAAACCACATTATTTGGCTATTTAAAAATGCAATTCGGAAATGCAAGGTTCCCTTAAACTAATACTACTATTGTTATAAAAAATCAAATAAAAAAACGACGTTTTTTCATGTTGAATATTCACGAAAAAAAGCTTGAGTTTACAAGTAGAATTAAAAACAAATTCAATAATCCTAACACGATTTTGGTTCCTTTGTGAAAAGGAAAATATGCCCCCCCCCCCCCTCCTGACTCCAGGCCGTTTATATTTGGCTAGTGCTCACTCCTCTACACATGCGTTTCATTGACTCTTTTAGGTGACATTTCTTGCCCTGTGTGTCTGCAGGAGGTGGAGACAGAGCAGTACTACACCATGTTCCTGGAAACACTAAAGGAGCGCGGCTACGATGGATACTTCTGCCCGAAGTCTCGTGCCAAACTGGTTTCTGAACAGGAGCGGAAACACGTGGACGGCTGCGCTGTGTTCTATAAGACCGAGAAGTGAGTTCACAGAATATGCTTTATTCAATATATGTATATAAATGTGTAGATTTTGATATCCAAGATTTCTTTCTGCGTTAAATCCATTTTAAAATGACTCACCACATTTTTGGTCTGACTGGATACAGTCAGTTGTGTGAGAGGACTACTCAATTGTATGAATGGACTTTGATTCTTGAAGTTAGATGAAAAGATACTACTGAGCAACTGTTCATGAGGTATAAAAGAAATCAGCAGCCATCCGTTAAAGAAACTGGAAGTTTGAGTGCAGATTTAAAAAGAAACAGTTTCATGTATCAGTGTTACATGCACAATAATGCCCATAAAAGCTGTAATTAAAGGCCCTTTGCACACCATTTACATGCACAAAAACCTATGTAACATACTACATGTATGTACAATCTGCTTCTGCTCTTTAACAGGCAACTTGTTGCTTTAGCAAAGCTCTTCTCCAAACTTCACAATGGAAATATAAGGTTATTCTGGGGTCAGTACTGTTTGAATTTTATCAGGGAAAATCTGCAGATTACTAAGGACTGACAGAACCCAGGTAAAACCTCCTAAATCCCACCACTGAGTAGAAAGCAGAGGCCCCCCAAACAATGGACAAACTAGATATATAGAGCCTAATTGCATTAATGTGGTTGAATAATGATCTCGGGTCTAGTTCTGAAAGTCTTTCTGGGCCAAAACTTTAACTTTGAATAATCAGTGTTTCCCCTAGGATGGAGTCATAGCAGCGGTGCTAAGGCACGTGGGCCCAGCATAATGTGAGTGCGGAGCGCGTGGAATTTTTTTGTGTGTGCGCGTGCGAAGTGCGCCCCGCCAATTTGTTTCTATGTGTCTGCCAGCACAAGAAAGGCTCTTGAGGCCTAGTACCAGGGCCGGTTCTAGCCAATTTGCTGCCCTTGGCGAGATTTTAGGCGAGATTTTATATATAAAGAATAAATGAAAAATCTCTACAAAAGACAAATACACTACAAAAACAGAAACTTATTGATATAGGTCATATACGTCAAAATGGCTTCAAATGTATTCAGTATTTTATGAACATGTTTTAATTGGGGGGTGGACGTCACATCCTCTAGGGGGGTCCGGGGGTATGTTTGAACATTTTAAAGTAAAATGCTTCAATCTGGTGCACTTTGAGCACGCAATTACTAGAGACCTGATCTAGGGGGTACAACTCTAAAACACCCATATGAAAATTACATTTTAATAATCAAATAAGTATGTGAACATAACCAATAACCTACCATAGCCAATAACAAATAAATGTAACTTATTTTATTTTTGTTGTTCATTTATATCTTATTTTACCAGTTAACATTTATTAATTTATGCATATTTTTGTATCTCACCAACTTTAAACGATATTTTTGGTTTACTGTCCTATAGTATACATTGGAATGATTTCAAATCTGTTTTTATTTATCCTAATAATTATAATGGAGTGCCTTGGAAATATGTGTTTACATAATTTGTAAACACATATTTGTTTGAGACCCACTGAGATAACTTAGACTAAAATTAACACTCAGAGAGTCCTTTACCTCACTGAGCCTCTCAGTCTGACAGGAGAGCTCTCCTCCACCATGGTTGTAGAAACATCTACTTCTTATATCCGTTAGCGCAGCTAGCACCAGATTCTAATAACAACAGCGCCGGTACCGGTGCGCTCTCTCTCTCCCTCTCTCGCTCCCACGCTCGCACTTTGGCTGTGAGCTGCGGGCGCCTGATAAGCCAACATCCCCCACTTTCATCACTAAGTGCCTATGTCAAAAATCGGCCCTGCCAGTACATACAGTGGCAATGTCTCAAGATTTAGCAAAAATACACCTTTATTGAACATACAGTAACACAAATACTACAAATCCACATAACAAACAATCAAAAACGAAAAAGTGTCGCCACTTATTATAATTTAAATATATTTTTTAAAAGTAAAAAGCGCCGCCGCTATTTGTATATAGGGAAAACACTGATGATACATTTAGTGTTTTAATCTCGGACAAAAAAACTGTTATTGTTGAAGGAAACGGGGAACATTAATAAAACAGCTGATTTAATGCTTTCAAATGGTATTGTATGAAATAAGGCAAGCACATTTTACATCTGAAAGCAGGAGACTTTACACTGAATACTTTCAATATTAATGCTGCTTTATGGATACTCCTGCAGGTTTACTTTGCTCGAGAAACACACTGTGGAGTTCAACCAGGTGGCCATGGCCAACTCTGAGGGCTCCGAGGTCATGCTGAACCGCGTGATGACCAAAGACAACATCGGGGTGGCCGTCCTGCTCGAGGTCAACAAGGACATGTTCTCCGATGGTAAGAACCACTTTTAAAAAAACAAATAATTTGACATAAATATCCCTAGGCCACACTTTTTAGGCCTGCAAGTCGTCCAACTTCACAGAAACATCCCATTTTTGCCCACCGGGGGAGTAAAGAAGTATTTTTTGTGTTTACCAATTAATGTCAAATATATTTTTTTAATTTAACATGTCATAACAAGTTCACAGAGCTCAAGGAGACATCTTCATTGCTTTTCTTGTTCAACAGTCCACCACCCAAATACAGCAAATCCTGATCCTTATAACTGAATACACAAGTAATCAATACAGTTAATCCACTTATTGACCTTCAGACATTTGTAGCTTAAGTTAAACCGTTTTTAAAAGTGTTTTTTTGTTTTGTAACATTGATACAAGGATCCAGGGTTTAGCTTTAGCAAAAGTAGTGTAGCCAAAAATACATCTATATTGTTGCAGTCACCTTATGATCAACAATCTGACAATATTTGTTCTAAATAAATAAAAGTAACATGGGAAAATCTGCAATGACTTTGCCACAAGGTGTCAACGTCGACATTACATGTCCTTCAATGGATTGATATGGGATGAGAAATCACTTTTATATGTAAATATGTGTAAAGAATTTATTTTAGTTGAATAAACATTTCATGTTTTTCATGTGAGCCTACCTGAATGCGTGCGCAGGCCCACAGTATATAAGGTGGCTACACCCCCCGACCGTCATCCTTTTTCTCTTCAGCGAGCAGCAACAACTGAAGCTAAACGTGAGAAGATAGATAGAAGAAAGTGAAAGAATGGACTCACCACTCCTCGAACATCGGCCTTGCCCTACATGCCCGGGCTTAATTGCGGGCGCTGATCCCCACCGCTGGTGCTTCGAGTGTTTGGGGCCCGACCACACGGTGGAGGGCAGCAAACATTCTCCGTCCTGCAGTGCCTGTCGTGCGCTCCCGCGGCTCAGATGCCAACATCGCCTGGAACACTTCCAGGCGCATTATGTCTCGCCGGACGAGGCGCAGGACCAGGTGGAGCTCAAGGTGGTCGTAATGGAGGACCAGGAGGTGGCCGAGGAGGTGCCGTCCGACGGGCTGGGCGGCCCCCGTTTGTCAAGGAGGAAAAAGACGAGGACTTCTCGTTGTCTGTGCTTCTGGGTCCGGCGTCCACGAGGGTCCACCGCGCAAGATCTGCCCATCAGGATTTTCCCGCTGGTGATGGCCATGGATGCGGAGCGTGTGGGTCTACCGCTCCCCCCCTCCGCTACCACCCAAACCGGTGAGCCGCCTCCGTCAGGGGTTTTATGGCCCGGTTCAGCCAGCCCAGCCGGCCTTTGTTTCGCCCCCGTTTGCCAGATATCTGGCAGTGTGTGGAGGCAACATGGCGGCACCCTCTGAGGACGAGGGCTCCGGTGGCGGGCATGGCGGATTTGCTCAGGGTGCACGGCCGCACGGACACAGCGTGTCCCAGTGTGCCCCCCCTCGATGAGAGCCTGGCGGCCCATCTGCTCCCACAGGCAGCAGGTTGGGCGGAGGGGAGAAGACCGCTGCCTCGTGACCGTGAAACGCTGGAGTATCTTGATATTCCGACTCGGGGCACAGCTGGCGGCGGCGGCCAATAATCTGGGCGTGTTAGGGGTCTCGCTGGTCACCCCTCAGCAGGAAGCCCCCGCCTCCCCGTCTCAGGAAGACCGGAGTGATTATTCGGACCGCTGCATCGGGCAGATTAATAATCTGGTCCATGGTGTAGCCGCCGCAGCTGGCTGTGTGATGTCCCTGGCCACAGTGGGATCACGCCACGTTTGGTTAGGACTCAAGGCGCTCTCCAGGAAGGACCGTGATGATCTCCTTGGAGCCCCCGTATCCACGGAAGGGCTCTTCGGATCGATCACCTCTGTCACGCAGCACTTCAGCCGCTTGGAGGAGGAAAGAGCGCAGCTCAGCCGTATGCTGCATGTAGAGTGCACGGCTGCCATTAGGCGCACTGAACAGCTGTTTGTTTTGTTTGGGGATGGTGTGGCTGGAAAAGCTCTCTCCAAGAGGCGCCTGACAGGAGGATGGCTCTACGAGTGCATTGCACATGCTTATGGACGGGCGGGGAGAGCCCTCCCCCCTGGGGTCCGTGCACACTCTACACGGGCTGTGGCTGTGTCAACAGCCTTATTCAGCGGCGTGAGTGTAGAAGATATATGCACGGCGGCGTCTTGCTCTGCGCCAGGCCCCTTCATAAAGTTTTATCTCTTGGACATGTCTGGCTCCTTCTCGTCGTCTGTGCTTGCCAGGGCAACACATGACTTGTGAGAGGGGGGGGGGCTGTGGGTCAGTAGGTATCTGACCCCCCGTGGACATAATGTGCTTATGTTTTTTTCCATGCTCCTTAGGGACCCGGGAAACATGGTGCGCAGTAAGCCCCATACAGGGCTGGAGGACTCTCCCCACTATCGTACATGCACACTCTACACGAGGTAAGCGTGTGTGAGTGTGCCTTATCCAAGCTGCGGCCCTGACTTCTCCAAGGTTACAACCGGATGGGAGGAAGTGGGGGTGTGGTGGATGTTCGCCAAAGCCGGTCAGGGGCAGTGTGATGGGTCGATGTTGTTGGACGACAGGGCGGTTATGCATCGGGGCTCCACCCACTGTACCCATAGAGTCCAGTAGAGGGCGGAGCCTGTGTGATATATAACGGGGGGTTGTGTATTGTAACCCTAGTTATATAAGCACAGGCGTCCACCTGGGGGCCCTGTCTTTCCTATGCCACTCGCTGAAGAGGGTGTAGGATGACGGTCGGGGGGCGTAGCCGCCTTATATACTGTGGGCCTGCGCGCGCATTCAGGTAGGCTCTCCCCGATTGGCCGGCTACGTTTATGCAACTCAGTATGTGAATGCACGCATAGCATGATAGAGAGTAGTACCCATAGAGTCCAGTAGAGGGCGCCGCCTGTGCTTATATAACTAGGATTACAATACGTAACCATACTTGCCAACCCTCCCGATTTTCGCGGTAGACTCCCGATTTCATTGCCCTCTCCCGGTTTCCTCCCGGGATCATATTTCTCCCGATTTCTGACAAAATCAGATTTACTCAGGACTGTTTCCACTTCGACTTTAATACAGCTACAACATTGTTTGGTTTCCATGGTAGCGCGTCTCTTTAGCAGAATCCACAACACGACCGTCTGCTCAATCCTTTCCTATAAAATACAGGTCCAGCCCACACATATCAATCAATGTTTATTTATATAGCCCAATATCACAAATGTTACATTTGTCTCAGTGGACTTCACAGTTTGTACAGAATATCAGTATGACAATACGACACCCTCTGTCCTTAGACCCTCACATCGTACAAGGAAAAACTTCCGGAGAAAACCCACAGTTTAAAGGGAAAAATGGGAGAAACCTCAGGGAGAGCAACAGAGGAGGGATCCCTCTCCCAGGACGGACAGACGTGCAATAGATGCCGTGTGTAAATTGAAAAGATAATTTATTTGAAACATAGGTAGTCCAAATGTTTGGAAATGCATGTGTGTATAATAGGAAGATGAATCCACGAGGATATCCATCCAGGACCTATGATCCAGGACCACACCCACGACTCAAGATCCGGGGCTCGCGATGCAGGACACAGGACCGCAGGATCATCCATGACTCCGGATCCCAGCGTATATAGACACCAAAAAGAAAGAAATTTGGGGAAGCTGGGTTAATCGGAACATGAGAGTACACAGGTACAGACAGAGAGAAGGAAGAAGTAAGGTGTCCCCCGACAAACTAAGCCTATATCAGCAAAACTAGGGGCTGAATCTAATCAGCCCTAACTATAAGCTTTATCAAAAAGGAAGGTCTTAAGCGCACTCTTAAAAATGGATAGGGTGTCTGCCGCCCGAACACAAACTGGAAGCTGATTCCACAAATGTGGAGCTTGATAAGAAAAGGCTCTGGCTCCCATTGTACTTTTAGAGACTCTAGGAACAACCAACAACCCTGCATTCTTGGAACGCAATGCCCTAGTAGGACAGTAGGGTATAATGAGTTATTTAAGGTAAGATGGCGCCTGCCCATTAAGGGCTTTGTAGGCGAGAAGAAGAATTTTAAATTCTATCCTGTGTTCTATAGGGAGCCAGTGTAAGGCAACCAGAACAGGAGTAATGTGGTCCCTTTTCCTAACTGGTTAGTACACGAGCTGCAGCATTTTGAATCAGCTGAAGCGACTTGACTGACTTCTTGGTACACCCTGATAATAAGGAGTTACAATAATCCAGCCTTGAAGTAACAAATGCATGGACTAGTTTCTCTGCATCGTTTTGAGGCAAGATATGCCTGATTTTTGCAATGTTACGTAGATGGAAGTAGGCGGTCCTTGAAATTGATTTTATGTGGGCGTTAAAGGATAAATCCTGATCAAATATAACACCAAGATTCCTTACAGTCTCACTGGAGGCCAAATTAATGCCATCCATAGTTAGTATATCTTTAGATAATTTGTTTCGTAGATTCTTCGGGGCAAGTACAATAACTCGTGTCGTGTTTAACATCAAAAAGTTTAAGGTCATCCACGTTTTTAAGTCCTTGAGGCAGTCTTGAATTTTATTTAGATGATTAATTTCATCAGGCTTGATTGATAAATATAGTTGAGTATCATCTGCATAACAATGAACATTTACAGAATTATTCCTTATAATATTGCCTAACGGAAGCATATATAATGTGAACAAAATAGGTCCGAGCACTGAGCCCTGTGGCACTCCATGGCTAACTTTGGTTTGCGTGGAAGATTCATCGTTGACACGTACAAACTGAGAGCGTTCAGATAGATAGGACCTAAACCAGCCTAAAGCAGTTACCTGTATGCCAACTAAGTGCTCTAGTCTTTGCAATAAGATATCATGGTCGATAGTATCAAATGCAGCACTGAGATCGAGCAAAACAAGAATAGAGACAAGTCCCTTGTCAGAGGCTATTAGAATGTCATTTGTGACTTTAACCAGAGCTGTCTCTGTGCTATGATGTGTTCTAAAGCCAGACTGAAAATCTTCAAATAAATCATTGTTTTTTAAGTAATCACACAATTGTTTTGCGACTGCTTTCTCAAGAATTTTTGAGAGGAACGGAAGATTAGAAATAGGTCTATAGTTGGCTAAAACCTCTGGATCGAGGTATACATATGCTCCATCAAGGATGGTGCTACAGGATGCAAGGCAGTGCACTTACCACTACAATAAGCATGTTAATGTTAATCTCATACAGCTCCGGCGATGATCCACTAGCACCCCCCGCGGTGGTTTTGAAATGCTCCAGATTTCTGAGGTCTCAAGGTTGGCAAGTATGTACGTAACCCCCGTTCTTCCTTTTTAATGGTTTTATTTTTACAGTGAGAGTAATTCTGAGTTTCTAAAGTTGGATCAGCGCTCTGTGCTTTAGTGTAACCAAACTCGCCATAATAAGACCATGTTAGGGTTTTTTAGGGGGGGTTTCTACATACAAATGTGACTGTTGAAAGTTGAATTTAATTCCACAGTTTTTTCACTCCTTAAAAGTCTTCATAATCCAATGTTCTCCTCTGTTTTCAGGCGTGAAGGTGCCACAGGAGAGGCAGCTGATCCTGGTGGCCAACGCCCACATGCACTGGGACCCCGAGTACTCGGACGTCAAGTTGATCCAAACCATGATGTTCCTGTCGGAGCTGAAGAGCATCGCTGAAAGGGCTTCGAGCTCCATGGCGACCGGTTCGCCCGCCTCCGACCCGTCCTCCATCCCCATCGTCCTGTGTGCTGACCTCAACTCGCTGCCCGACTCCGGTACGACTGTCACTCTTACCTCGGTTCAGTATTGTTCTGCTTGGATATTACAAGTCTATGTTTTGTGTGAAAGTGACCAATTTGGACAACAAATCCAGAAATGTGTCCAGCATTGAGCGAGCAAGCTGCAGCTGCTACACCGTCGGCAATATAATCCTTTGGGCAATCGTCCTCCGTCACAGTTTTTATCCAAATATATAGATATTTGCTTGATTACTGTGGTACTCCTTTTGAAATAAAAAGTTTAAACGTTACCTTTTTCAATAAACCAGGTGTGGTGGAATTCCTGAGCAACGGAGGAGTGGCCGACAACCACAAGGACTTCAAGGAGCTACGCTACAATGAATGTCTGACCAACTTCAACTGCAACGGCAAGAACGGCAACTCAGACGGAAGCATCACACACAGCTTCCAGCTGAAGAGCGCCTACGACAGCAATCTGATGCCTTACACCAACTACACATATGACTTTAAGGTACCGTCTGCCTGAGAGCTTGAACAGCTAATTGGATTTTCATTTTCCAATGTAGGCTGCACAGTGGTAGACTTCTAGATGTATTTCTCCTTTAGCTACAAGCGGCCATTGGTCTGGTAGATTCAGTTATGTTGAAAGTTCTGTTTTCGTTGAGTATTTTTGTTATGGGATGAAAAACCCTGAACATTGCTCTGTCTGAGCCATTACCTTCACTACAGTGCTATTTGTTCAGTTAGTCTTGTGGTTACCGCTTTGGTTTCTAATGACGCATGCAGGCAACTGTCGCACATTCCCTTACATTTCCTCGAGTTGTTTCATCAGAAGCAATGGACTTCCCCCTTATTCAAAACCTTAAACCAGGACTTCACTGATCACTCATTTACATTTATGTCTGTAAATAAATGAAAAATCCAAACACATTTCTCTTTTACTATAAACCGAGGGCAGTGAGTGGAGATTGAATTTCCTTCACACAGATCAAGGCTAGCTATTTTCCCCTGTTGTCAATATTAGCATCTTATTATTTGCATGCATTCTGAATAAGAGTAAATATATTAGTTCAATACAAATTCAAGAAAAAGCGTTTTATTCTAATGTGTGGTCTGAAGTATCCAAAGTATTCAGTCTCAGTGTACAGAGTCTTTTTCATCACACATGGGAACATATTGCCCCCACCCCCCTTAAACTCATATCACATGTTGTCTTTGCAGGGTGTGATCGACTACATCTTCTTCTCAAAGACCCACATGAGTGTCCTAGGCCTGATGGGGCCTCTGGACAGCCAGTGGCTCGTCGACAACAGCATCACCGGCTGCCCCCACCCCCACATCCCCTCGGACCACTTCTCCCTGCTGGCCCAGCTGGAGCTGCACCCCCCCCTGCACCACCCGCTCACCCCCCTCAACGGGCTGCACCTGCCGGTTCACAGGTAGTGCTGCCTGAGAGAGCCTCCCCTTCAGAACACTGCCCCCCTCCCCCTTCTGTACAGATTACTGCTGATGTTAAAACTCTGACACCATCCGACCCGAGACACACTTCTAAAGGAGTGAAGTATTTGCCCGTTTGTTGCTCCTCTTTGTGTTTTTGCACACTGTAAATGTTTGTTTTATCTCATGTTCTCCTCTTGGAAAGGCTTCATACCAAATGTTGGGCTTGGGATGAGGTTGCTATGGTAAACCCCAATGTCAATTGTTTTTTTTGCCTTATATAATACCTGCTTGTAGATTCTGCTCCTACAACAAGAACCCTTTAACTTAAACTACCCACTTTTTAAAGAAGCACTCAACAAATGTCAACAGATTTGACATTTGACAGAAGTTTTTAGAGTAAAAAGACAACATATTACTAATGCTGCACCACACGTATGATGTGTGGAAGTCACAGTATATAGAACGAGAACCTGCGATCACTCCTTAATAAACTGACATGTTTTTTAACAGAAAGAGAAACACTATAAACTGAAAGTTGTAAATGTTTACAAGGAGGTGAAAGCTTTGTTTACAGCAGCCGTTTTTGTAAACAGAGGTCTATATATTTTTTAATGTGATCAGCAGAGAAATGCCAAAATACTTATTTCAATAAAATGTGGAGAAAATTAAAATGTACAATGTTAACAAGTACTGATTGGACATTTTTAAAGTACTATGGTGCTATGTGAATGCATCTTAGTTTCTACATTCACTTCTATGATTTTTTTTCCTTCTATAATACTTGAACCTCCCTTTTATCATTGCTAAATATTATAGTCGCAGAGGTATTATTTGAAAACAGTGAGTTCCTTGCAGCATGATGAAGTAATACAATTTGTTCAGTCAAAGTTAGAGCTCAAATCCCAAATAATTATAAACATTGCAAACAAATTAGCCCCCTACTCTTTAACAAAAATTGTTTAAGACATTACATATATTTAAACACAATCCTGACCAACAATATACTTCATTCAAACACTTACTGTCTTAAAAGAGTCCCATATCCCCTCACCTGACTGGTTAAAGATTCCCCCTAAAATTAGTGACTTATGCTCTTTCCACAAAGAGAAACATTTATTTCATTGTGCAAGAGAAAGAAAAAAAAACTTCCTGAGAAGGATCTTCCAATTATTCCTGACCGGGAGCCGAATGTATTTCCCAGAAGATCACCATGAGATTGGTTGTTGCCAGATTCCTGTTGACGTTGTGTTTCTGTCAGATTATTAGAACTACTAGCCCTTTTATGTAAATTGTAACTCAGGGCTATGCTATGCATCCAACATTACCTCTCAAACTGAACACTCAGAGTCCTGTCATAAGAGCAAAACCAAACAGGAAGCTATTGGTTTGAAATAGTTTATAAAGCACAGGTAATATATGTACTTGCATACATATATGTTGTCAAAAAAAATCTCACACTGCTGCTGCATTTTCTCAAGTTTTTAAAAATCATAACTTGAGTTTTCACAAGGTGCAAAAAAAAAATTCAGATAAATACGTTTTATTGAATGTGAGATGATGGGATAAAGATAGCAAGGGTAGGACTGGGTATCAATACTGATGCAGTAACTGATTTTCAGTACCAATACAAGAATTACTTCAATATTTGAAGTAATTCCCAAATGTTGAGTGTTGACTGGTGACATGAGGTAATTAGGGTTAGGGCAGGGCAGCAAACAAAAACAATCTTTCTTTTTCACTTTATTTAATTTCTTCCTGCACAATTGGAGTAAGATGCTTCTGCAATCTAAGCAGACAAGCACTTTGATTGAGACATGCAGCAGGTGGCAGCACAGGGACATGCAGGGCCTTGTATTAGACGAACACCAGCAGAAAATGTTGGGACCATTGATCTCAACACAATCAGACAAACCCTAAATAAAACTCAAGTCTTTTGATTTAAATCAGCAATAATTTGACTAAAGAATTGGTAAAAGTTAACAATTCTGGTCAGACATTTGATGCCAGCTTTCATTGATTAACATCTCTCGATATCGATTGATACAAAAGGAAGTATTGAGGTTTGATACCCAGCCCTACCCATGCAGAAGGACTGATCTCACACCGAGGTGTCCTTTAAACTGTGATGTTTTGAAATGGAATTAGTTAAATAAGTCAAAAGAATTTGCTCATTTTGGGATAAATTATGTAACCTAAGCTTTATAGCGCAGACAGATGAGTTCACCCGGCGTGGACGGGCAGTATCAGCTTTGCTTCATTTGCACATGATTTGATGCTCACGCTTAAGGATACTCCTATACTTGTGAGCATTTCGAGGCCTATACTTCACTCCTAAATTCAACTGATCTTTTCTGATTTTGTACAACAGCTGTTCATAAATGAAATTGCATTTCATTACGGGTGTCTTTCACATCTGTTAAGGTAATGTACCCTTCTCAGATTAAGGGGCACACAAATCAAAGATGTACCTGGTGTTAAACCTTTTTTTTCTTTGCTCGGTGTACTTGTGTGAATACCACCTCCATACTGTGGAGACAACACTGGTCTTTGTCAAACTTTGTTTTTAAACTACGGGCATTTTTTGTCTCAAACAAACATGCAGTCTCTCAATTGGTACTTTGTACAACTCAGTATTACCACGTTTTTGAGAAAAAAAGATAAATGTTCTAGGTTTTAAAAGCAGTTTGTCTTGATGGTTTTTATTTCTCCACTACACATCTTAACTATCCACTCAAAGCTTTTCACGCTCTGAGATGATGCTCAATTATTGTCTCCTCTTTCACATCTGTTTTCACACACATCCGGAGCCACCTTTTTCACAATAATATCCAACTATCATTATCTAAAAGCATTTGCCCTGTATATTTTATGCCTTTAAACCGCAACTCGCATACTTTTTCTACAAACAATGTGCATAGTTTGTACAATTTCTCCCAAAGCAGCACTGCCCACGAGACCAAAACACTCAGATTACCGTCCGTCCATCCATCCATCCATCAACCAGACATCCGTCCGTCCATCAACCAGACATCCGTCCGTCCGTCCGTCCGTCCATCCATCCATCCATCCATCCATCCATCCGTCCATCATCCATCCATCCATCCATCCATCCATCCATCCATCCATCCACCAGACGTCCATCCATCCATCCATCCATCCATCCACCAGACGTCCATCCGTCCGTCCGTCCGTCTGTCCATCCATCCATCCATCCATCCATCAACCAGATGTCCATCCATCCGTCCATCCATCCATCCATCCGTCCGTCCGTCTGTCCATCCGTCCATCCATCCATCCATCAACCAGACATCCGTCCGTCCATCCATCCATCAACCAGACATCCGTCCATCCGTCCGTCCATCCATTAACCAGACATCCATCCGTCCCTTCGTCCATCCATCCATCAACCAGACATCCATCCATCAATCCATCCATCAACCAACCAGACATCCATCCATGCATGCATGCATCCATCCATCCATCCATGAACCAGACGTCCGTCCATCCATCCAATCAGACATCCCATCTTTCTCATCTCTTTACCCATCCATCCAATCAATTATTGCTCACCTCAGACTGTTTTTTAATTTTTTTAATCAAACGAAAAAATGTCCTCCACATATCTGAAATGCCTGCTCTCAGTTGTTTGAGGTTTCAACTGGTGATTTTGTTTTGATGCAGTTTTTGGTGTTAAGAGGTTACTGTATCTTACACAGGATTATGGCCAAAGGCTGGTTGTGGCCAATGAGATGAAAAGTGTTTATCATTTGGATGAAGATTTTGTTGTCATTATCTGCTTTTACATGTTAAAGATCACAGGAAACATGAACCTAAAGGATGCTGTGTAAATATGTGCTGGTCATCTATTAACCTGTCATTTAAAGCACCACAAATGCTGAAAGTATACACAATTTGAACCATGACACACAACTTTGTAAATACATGGTGTATCATGAATATTTTCAGTAAATATTTGATCATTTGCATAACTGACAATCGGTGAATGCTCTGGTTAATTAGTTCTATGAGGCCAATATAAAATGACGACAAATTAAAAAGTAGTGAACTTTAATGTCAAAAGTTTACTTACTGAGAATTTGACTGACAAAGCAACTTTCACTGCCTTTCCTTAAACTCGCAATTGGCATCTTTCAATTCCAAGAAATGCAAAGCTGTCTTTTTCAAAGTTGCTCCATATCAGCAACTTTCAGTAGATTTGTTTTAATCATGTGAGTGGAAATGTGGTTGGGATCCCCAGGCACCAGCAGTCACCACTGAAGGTGCTACAGTATTTCTCTGAATGGTTTTCAACAACTACATTTCAACCACGTAACAACGTTTTTTGGTTTCTGTTCTCCGACTACAGACAAGCAGCTCTTCACCACACTGGTTCTTCAATCCAACCAGCTTCCACCACAAACGAGAGGAAGCAGTCAGTGAGCGTTTGGTTGAAAGTTTTGCGGGGGAGAGCTGATAAACTGAGACTGAGCAGGGTTGGTTCTTGTGAATGCCAGAGTGTGCGTCATGTCTGACAATTACATGTTTAAAAGTTTCACAAAAAGAAGTAACAGTTCGCCTGCCTATACGAGTGTCCTCTGGCAAAAAATACACACTTATCCTTTGTAGAGTTCCTTTTAACATTTGTTAAGTGTTATAGCAGGTCAAAAATTATGTTGTGTTCTTGTAAAAGATGTAAAGTGGAATTGTAATCCAACACTCATTTCAAATAGGATAACAACTGCATTAAGGAATGAATATGAATGAACAGATACAAATATAAAAAATTGGTGAAATAAACACAATTGATATATATCTTTTAATGAAAGTACAACTTTAAAAAAAAAGGGTGATCTTTACATTACATATGTAAAACTGAAATATAAGAATGGCTACCAGAGATGGAAGAAGAGATGGAAAAATATTTTATACATAAATATGTGTCCCCGGTGTGTAAGGAGACTCACAAAGTATCAGGAAACAACCCTCTCTCTCTTCCTCCTTACCCACATCTCTAAAAACGGAGGAAAAACGGAGCTGTTCCAGATTTGCTGAGAACTTGACGTCATTACTAAAATGTGGGCTGGCTTTACATTGAACTCCTGGCAACGTCCCCCCGCACGTCCCAACCTATCGTCCCCATATACAGTGGCTAGCTGAAACCGCAGCTGTGTGTCAGTGTATTCAGCAGGATGTAGGGACTAAGAGTCAAGTTGTTATATATATAATACATATAATGGCACTATTCTAGCAGTAAACACTGAATAAAGAACATGTCAAGCTATGTGCTGTATCAGAAACAATGCACAAAGTGTTTTGGAAGTAATATGGTCTTTGTTTACATTAGCAAGCATCGCTAACACTCAGAGCTAACGCTGTACTGGAGAGAACATGTATCAAGAAGATGGATGTAAAAGGTACTGTCCTTGTGGTAAACCCGCAAGAGAAAAAGCGTTTGAGCTCCATACCGTTTCAGAAATAATGCTTGATGTGGTTTGGAACATAATATGGCGTTTAATCACGGCAGCGTTAAGCTGAGTTTCTGCCGGTAGACACTCTTCTCGACACAGAGCTCACCGCTTGCATGCGCCCCAAAGGGGCGTGGCCAGCAGCAGCCTGTTTACATTTGAAGCTACAACCCAGAATCAGCACTTTTGTAACAGGGCTGAAATAGAGGGGTATGAGGCATGGCTACAATGGGTGATCTGTTTGGTATGTGGAGTAAAACACTTCAGAGACATGTTTTGTATAGATATGGCCCTATGATATATTGTTCAAATATAGCATAATTGGTGAGCTTTAAATTATTGTGTCATAATTATTGTTGCATTATTGTGTTGCACTTTGTAAAGGTGGGGTTTATTTAATTTACTGCTGGGTAGCTAAACTTATATCATAATTAGCTAGTAACAACAACTGAAAAATAAATGTATTGGAGTAAAAAGGTAGCATAATGTGAAAATACTCAATTGATGCAGTACATGAGTAAATTAACTTAGTTACCTTCCATCATTGGTGAGTGTCGGAACTTTAATCATGTTGCTATGAAGACCTTCTCACTTAATTTGGGGATTTTTCATGCTTACATATAATTTGAAATCCTCTCCGTAGTAACACTTTTAAAAATATGTTGCGTTTTGCTGAATTGACATACTAGAGGACAACTTTTAACAAAGTTATAAAGTGCTTTACAAGGGGGAAAAAACACAAAATCCCCGGCAAATTAAAATGAAAACGAACAATGAGACTTTTGGGGGGTTTATTAATTAAAAAAAAGCTATTCAGTGTAATGTTTTTCTAAACACACTTGTATGATTTGTACATGAATGAGTGGAGGACTTCTACAAAGGCTGCAGCTGTGTTTAACATGTGAGCTGTTATACCTCAGTTCATACAAAACCCCAACAGCAGTATCAACCCTCCACACAGCCCGACAAAAAGAAAAGGCAAAAAACATGGCCTTTTTCTCTTCTTTTATTCTTTATAAGAAGACAAGTAATGATAACACAACACTAAAATGACAGGTTACAGTACCAGCCCAGCATCATTGTGTATTCACATTTACAGGAAAGCATTCTTTGCATTCTATTGATTTTGTAATAAAACCATCACAGAATTACTTCACAGTACAGAGTTATGGCTTTAAAAAAAAGAAATAGCAACATTTATATATTTTAGAATGAGTATCCATACAGCAATAATGAAATCCATATTAAAATGTATATAACATGGGAGTAAAGCAGCCCCGTTAAAGTGATGTACTATCAACTGTCAGTACTTCAGGCATCTGAGAAATAAGTAAGACAGATTGTTTATTGACATTTTCCGAAAAAGGCAAAAGAAGAATTTTTAATTAAAGTGTTGAATCATTTGATTCATTAGGTAGTTTTTAAAGCTGGACATATCTCAGCCCCCCCATTTTAATTCACAGCTTGATACATTTAATTGAAGCCATTGTTATGTCACATGTTGCCACAGATTGTGATCAGAAGTTGTTTGTGGAAGCGTTGGGTGACACAGTGGTTGAGCCGGAGTTCCCATCTTAACTGTAATTAAAACAAGACAAGCAAAATAACTAAATACAATTATTCAGAAGGCAATAAAACCCAGTGGCTAAATGTTGTATTGTGATCAGGGTGGACATGATACCCGAGTGGGGAAATATACAGCGTTATATGATACAAGTTACGTTTTTATTACTATTATCCTATTAAATAGGGCTCTATTTTGTTTATTTTCAGGTTTATTTTTGTATTGAAATATCAGTTAAGACACTTTGCCATGGCATGGGGCCGAGAAAATAAAGGCTTCATTTGTTGGTATTTGTTTTCAGGGACAAAGGGAGACAATAGACACATTCCCATGTCAATAAAGACAGAAAAAAGGTAACAATGCCTCTCAATCACAAACATTTGTCCATTTCTCTGTTGACATGTAAAGCTAAACCAGGATTAGAAAGCTGTCAACAGTGAGCTGAAGAATCATTCAGGGAGTTGAAGATCTTCTGTTTCCAAAAAAACAACATTTGTAGATTTTTGTATAGAATGTATTATACATTTAAGGAAGAAAAACAAAAGAAAACACATCTCCATAAACATTACCATACACTGTAAACTGACACTTTACTGTAGCATAATTGTTTGTCTATTAAATGTCAGAAACTTGTCTAATGGATTTCTACCAATCTACAGTCCAAAATTCAGAGATATCAGTTTACAATGGAAAAAAGTACTATTGTGTTTATACTGTAGATATTGTAATTGTTTTTTTTGCAGTCATTAATTAAAATAAGCCTATCATTACCTTTTCAGATTGCTGATCAGTACGTAGACCCAGTTCGCCGCTGGGTTCACACAAACTTGAGAGCCGTTCCTTCTGGTGACTCTGCGGAGAGGAGGAGGAGTTGGACTTTTATTATTGACAGGAGAGAAGATAAGAGTTTACTAGTAGGTATTTGGATGTTGCTCCCGTTCGGTGAAGCAGAATGCAGATGCAGAAGTCTCAGTTAAACAAAAGTGGTAAATGCAGTACCTTTCCTGAAGTGGTACGGTGCTGTAGATGTTTATTTTGAAGTTGCACGCTTTCGTTTTTCATCCTGACTCTCTCCAAAGGTTGTATTTTTTATGTTGCAATACAAATACTTACTTAAAGGACTGTATATGCTTGTTAAAAAACAGCTTACTCGATTTATCCAACACTGCTGTTTGGCTTCTATAACAGTATTTGTGTGATGTAAACAAAAAGTTGAACTCTGGAGTCTTTTTTTCATAATCAATCAGAAATATAAAATATATTTGCACCTGTTTTACCATAAATAAGTTTCCGCAGTTTTGGAAATTAATCTTGACTACTCACATGATTTCAGTCCGTCGGCAGAGTCCTGAAATGGGAATCACCTCGATTCTCTTGATGACTCGGACAGGCATAGGTGAAGAGATGGTCCGGTTGCACATACAGCGCTGCCTCGGAAAAGCTGTGAGATGGAACACAAGTTTTACCCCTGAGAAACCTCTGAAAATCTGAATGAAATGTGAATACTGCTTCATTCACTTTTTTAAACGTTTGGTTTTACTGTTGAAACACAAATGATGTTAATGGTCAATGTCATTCTCAACCTTGGAAATAGTTTTTGACACAAAAGCTCAAACTCAAGGCACTTCTTGTTGGTAGATCTTTCTAGAGCTTTGAACAGCATCTCACTTTCTTCCTGAGAGGACAAAGTTTGCTCAGGTTCACTTTTCATTTGATAAAAGGAATTACTCAAATTCGGCTGAGAAAAAAGCCCAAGGTGAAGTTGAAAGCTCCAGGAAAAGCAAAGAGCAAGGTTTAAAGTAACTGAACCGTGAGTTATGATTGTTTCCAGTGTCAGGAGTGTACTCTAACACATAACAGATTGTAACACTGTTAACTTGGCTAATAACTGAGAATAGTGGAAAGTATGAAATGTGGTCAAAGAAAACAAGATAATAAACATACTCTAAATGAAAAGGAACAATAAATCAAAAATAGAAAATAAATAAAACAATGAAACCATCCTCATAGAAACATAATTATTGTGTTTTTGTCAAATTGCCTGCCTATAGCAAATCATCAAAATGAAATTGGTGTTATAGCATGATAGTCTTAAATTAGAGCAACATAAAGTTCTTAAAAATGTACAGCTTCAATATAGGTAAACTATCATTAGATGCAGATGGCAGCTTAGTGTTTGGCTAAATTAGGATGCACAAATTACAAAAAAAAATCATAGTAAGAGGAAGCATTCCAACATACTGGATTACACAGTTAAGAACACTTACAACAACAACAAAAATGTGTTACCTTGCAGAGAGGCGATGCAGCAGCAGAGCATCAGAGCGGACAGGAGGAGCGTGGCTTTAGTCATCATCTTGGCGGTTGTTTGATCTTTCAGCACCGATGAGGATGTGAGAGTGATGTGACAGTGATGTGAGAGTGCTCTGTGGGTCAATGTGCTGGAGTCTGGCTTTATACAGTAGAAAACAAGGAAGCATGTCACATCTTTCCTGTCTTGACACATACAAATGTAAAAATGGTGGCATCTTAATTTTTTAGGGGGGTTTCTGCTAAATGAGTTTGGAGTTTCCTTCTGAGGGTCTTTATTTTTACTGATCTATCAAGAAAACTAAATCCACATTGACATCATGGAATAACTGTATTGCATTGACTTTGGTAACAATACATGCAATTACCATTGGATGTGTACGTAAACATATAGACATACAGTATACTGTAAGAGTCAGAAATGATGTTTGATTATAAATGTATTAAGCTTTAGCAGCATTTGTAAACTATTACTCTAACTACATTTTTGTTGTGAAATATTTTGGTTTCTTCTTTTCTAAGGTTACATTCTGACATACACTTATTGACATACACTTAAGTAAAACATTTTTTATTGATATTTATTTTGTTGTTGTTTATAATTTGCATTGCATTTGATATTGAGGTCATCCAAAAGTATCGGAAAGCAATCAGGTTACATTACTTTATATGTTGATACTTAGATTAGGTCACTCGTTGTTTTGTTTTTTTAATGTTACTACGGATTACATTTTTAAAGTAACCCTCCCAACCCTGACTAAAGTGATATAATACCCCATATAAACAAACATGCAATTTAGTCACAAGAGGATGCATCGCATCGGTTTATGGGTCTGCTTAATTTAAGTGTTCTACTCCAAAGATGATTTACAATAGTTACCTACAGAGGTGACGCCTGAATATGATATGAATTGATTCTGAATTTTACTTTCAGATGTTCATTAAAAAAAGATACATAAGCAGTCAGGCTGCATTCAAAAATATATATTTTCATTTGGACAATTTGGGCCAAAGCAGACTGATAGAATGTGTTTATGCACCAGTTTGTGATAACCCGGAATCAGGAACAGAGAATACTTGCTACTTGATACTGGAGAGTACCAAGAACCAACTCAAACAGAGCTGTACTTCTGTATTTTACCACAGACTGATAACCACATTCCTTTTTCTGGTAAGTATTTAATCAAAGTGGACTTTTATCACAAAATTAGACTGTAGTTCTCGTTTATGAAAATAAGATGTATATTCTAATATCAAATTTGAACTAGAGAATGCAATTCCTGAAGAAATTGCTGGTGGGAATTATGGAGTCAGATTTGGGTCAATATTCTCGCGCGTAAAACAAGCTACTCACGAGCGGAAAATGTGCTTTTACACGCGCATAAAATGACCTTCGCGCGCAGATTAAACCCCCGCGAGCGGCTCTGAGACAGCCCTCTTGCTTGCTCGCGGGAGTGTCAGCCTCGCGGAGTCTGTCTACGCGCGCGTGAAAAGTTTCTGGCACTTTGGGGCGGAGCCACTGGACTTTGATTGACAGCTGCCAGGAAACCCGGGGTTGCCAGGTTTGATAAATGCCTGAACTGCCAAGAGCCGAGCAGTGACGGCAGCAAAATCTAGGTGCGTACAGCAGACAGTAGCTAGCAGTTTTCGACGGACACAGCCCACTGAAAAATATATTGTTTTATATCAAATTAATGTATATTACATTACATTACATTGCATTTAGCTGACGCTTGTATCCAAAGCGACTTACAATAAGTACATTCGACCAGGAAGACACAACCTTGAAGAAAACAGAATCATATATATATATATATATATTAGCTGTACACTTTACGAATATAATAGTTTTTTATGGACAACTTTACCAAAGTGCCAGAAACTTTTCACGCGCGCGTAGACAGACTCCGCGAGGCTGACACTCCCGCGAGCAAGCAAGAGGGCTGTCTCAGAGCCGCTCGCGGGGGTTTAATCTGCGCGCGAGGGTCATTTTATGCGCGTGTAAAAGCACATTTTCCGCTCGTGAGTAGCTTGTTTTACGCGCGAGAATATTGACCCAAATCTGACTCCATACAAATGCTTTATGCTGAAAAGCTGATGCTAAACTGCTATGCTGAAATGTAATGTGTAAGAAGAAAGTGAAGAATTTAGATTGAAATGATACATGAAAACTGGGGGCTTGAATGTGTGATGAGAGAAGGAAAGAAAGTAAAAAGGCTTGGAAAAGCAGCAGAATATTTGAACTGCAAACTTTCGAACTAACTTGATGGCGAATGATCTGTTGCCATGCCAACGGCATTTGATGACATCCCATAATACGCTTAGATGCGCTGATGGCTGCATCGTTACGAAACCTGTGAAGTTTTGGGCCGTTTGGAGCATTTTCACTGAAGTTATGAGAAAACCGTGTTTGATGGTGAGCATTGTGTTGCCATGGCAACGGCAATTGAAGAAATCTCAAAACTGTCCTGTAGATGTCTTCACGGCTGGACTGTTAGCACACATGTGAAGTTTGAGTACTTTTTGAACATTTTCATAGGAGTTATAGCGACATCGTCTTTTATGGCGAGGGATTCGTTTCCATGGAAACGGCATATGAAGACATGCCATAATTGACGTAGAGCTGTTGAGGGCTGGACCGTTAACCATTATCTGAAGTCTGCTGCTGTTTTATGGTGAGGGATATGCCATAGTAACACCATATTACATAACATCAGATTTGATGTAGAGCTGTGTTAACCATTATCTGAAATCTGCTGCTCTGAGCATGTCAGTTGGAGTTATGACATCATCGTGTTCCATGACACAGGTGTTTATATTTGAGCTAAAACGTGTCCAGAGATCAAAGGTTTCCATGGTGATGTGCAGTAATCAGTGAGAGGAGAGCATTTTCATTGTTCTGAATGAGAGATAAACCTCTTACTTGTGAACGTTTTGTTGAAGAACCGTAACAGATATCGGTGAAATTTCAAAGCGTGAAGCATGTCAAGAAACTTGAGCATCTGAAGTGTACTTTTTGTGTACTTTCGGGTTAATAATGTGGCCTTTTTGGCAGATTAACTAAAGGTGTGCGGCTGCTGTGGTGGGGAAAGATGAGGCTGAACTTACAATGGAGACATGTTGAACGTTTTTGTCACTTCATGCCCTCAAGAGGCATTTTGTTTAATTATTTTTGCTTAATTTTGTTTAATTTCTCAAGCTACGAGATGTTTTCCTACGTTTGTCCTGAAAAAGTATGTCTCAGGAATGTAGGATTTGGGAATTATGGCAGGTTTAAAAGAAAATATGAAGGCAAAATTAAATCTGTCCTCCACTCTAAAATCTGAAGAAGGCCACTTTACCAAGGTCTGAACAATGTTTAGTATCTCTAAAAGTATGAATCAGATTGAAAAGTTGTGTTACACGAATAATGTCAGAAAGATGTGCAACATTTTGAAGTTGGAATGAGGTTTTTGAGTGAAACTATGAAGGAACAGTTAGTAGTTGAAGTCGCATGAAGAGTTTTCAAGTCTGAAGAGTTTTTCCATGTTGATGTGGTTGACAGCATGTCGAAGATCACATCATATGTATATCCGTTGTTAAAATATTCCCTTGAGATTTCCATCTCTTCTTCCATTCTTTCCAACTCAGTTTAAAAAATTGGTGCAGAAACAGCTGAATAGAGAGCCGAAGTCCCTCCCTTTCCGGTGGACCTCCATGGGACCTTATTTTGGAAAAATTATGTATTGAAGTCAATGGCGAGAGAACAATTATCTTTCGATCCCGTTTGAATTGTGCCACGAATTACACATATGATGTTTGTCAATTTAAAAGATAATTTTGCAAGTAAAAAAAATGTTTGCAGTAAAACTGTAAAGTAACACTTTTTTCTGTGTGAAACCGCTCAATGAACTACATCTCTGGTCTTGCACAACACACGTCACCAACACCAAGATGGCCGTCAGTAGTTTTTTTAATTAATTAATTTTTTAATTTTTTTAAATGTTTTATTGAACATTTTTAAAACATACAAAAGCTCGGTGAGGATATCATCAACTTATCAACATAAGTGCAAGACATTCATTCAAAATAAGACAAAAATAATACATCCAATAAGAGCCAGGGGGAGAGAAAAAAAGCATAAAGGCACAAAAACATTTGAGAGGCATTAAGCTTACTTAAAATAATAACCATTTGGAAATGTCATTACAAATCTTTATAGACATGTTACAAGATTGTATTTTCTTAAGGGACAGAAAAAAGGACTTGAACTCATTTATGAAACAGGGAAAGGAGGGCTTGCCTCCTCTCCATTTACTACAATGTAAATGGTACTTACCCAAAATAATAATTATATTTACCAAATCAGATATGGGAGAATCCAAATGATCAATATAATATAAAATGTGATATATTTTGAAGGCCGGAATGTTTGTTAATTTAAGTAACAACCAATCTCTCACATTCGACCAAAACAATTTAGAAAAAGGGCATGAGAAAAATAAATGTTCCAACAATTCATCAGATAAATTACAAAAGGAACATGGTTCCACTTCAAATTTAAATCTTGAATTTAAAAAAGTAGAAACCGGGTAGATTTTATGAACAATTTTAAAATGAGTTTCTTTTGCTTTAGGAGAAATAGGCCATTTTATAAAATAAGATAGAGCTTTTTCCATTACAGATAAAGTGTCTAAATCGGTCCCTTGTGGAAATAAGCCTCTGTTCAAATTGTGAAAAATTTGGGATTTCAAAGAAGCATTAATAGATTTGTTATTCTTAAGAGTATCGCCAATACATTCCAAACTAGGTAAAACTGATACAACATTTGAGTACAGTAAAGTATTATGAATCATTTCAATAAGTGGTACAGGAATTACTTTACAGATTTTGTTATAATCTTTAGCAGTGCACGTTATATTGTATTGTTGAAAAAGCCAAAACATCTAGCAGTTTACCATTGCAATCTAGTAAATCACTAACAAACAAAATACCCCTCTCATGCCAATCACTCCTAAACAAGGATTTTCTGTTTATAATAATCACTCTATTGTTCCATAAAGTAGATCCATGAGGAGAAAAATTGTGGGTAAATATCATTTTACAATAATGAAGTATATGCTTATGAAAATTTGACAATTTGGTCGGAATCTTATTAACCTCAAAATCACATTTTAAAAGAAAATCAAACCCTCCTAGACGTTTAAATATGGCCTTTGGAATATGGAACCACATGGATTCTGGCTGGGACAAAAAAGCTTTCAACCATTTTATTTTAATTGTTCCAATCATCGATTCAAAGTCTAAAGCTTTAATTCCACCTTTATCATATTCTTTAACAAGCTGTGACTTTTTAATGTAGTGAGTTTTATTTCTCCACAAGAATTGGAAAATAATTGAGTTGTTTTTTTTAATATTGGCCGAAGAGACAAAACATGAGTGGCATGGATAAATAAGTTTAGATATACCTTCTGCTTTAGTAAGAAGAACTCTGCCAAAAATAGTAAGATCTCTAGTTAACCAACGACTGAGAGATTTCTTCATATCTGTGATACGGTTACAAATATTAAGAACTTCTCTCCTGATATAATTTTTAGATAATGTTATTCCTAAATATTTCACTTCAGGTACCACTCTAATAGAGTCAATAATGGAATCATCACATGAATGGATAGGGAGTAATTCACATTTTGAAAGATTAAGAGATAACCCTGATGCTTTTGAAAAAATTGAAATTGTTTTTAAGAGTTTCCTTTACCATGGATTTATTCTTTAGGAAAATGGATGTGTCATCCGCAAATTGACTAATTTTAAATTATTTGTGAAAGAGGGTAATGGCTAATATTTTGTGATTCTTTATAATAAGCGTTGTTAAAACTTGGGTGGTCAGAATAAATAATTTTGGGGAAATAGGGCAACCCTGTCGAATACCACGTAAAACCTTAAACCTAGGGCTCATTCCAGGGTTCAAAGATACAGAACTATAGATGTCCGAATAGAGCATCCTAATTATGTTGCAGAAATGTTCACCAAAACCCTGAAATGTTAGAGTTTCCATTAAAAAGGAATGTTCAACAGTATCAAAAGCCTTGTAAAAATCCAGAAATAGTATGAGACCTTCAGTATCAATAAACTCCTGGTAATCGAGCATATCCAATATCAGTCTGGTATGGTTATGAATACTTCCTTAATAAAGGCTGATTGACATTCATCTACTAGTTGATTCAGACCTGAGTTTAACCTGTTAGCATAAACATGTGCTAACAGTTTGTAATCATTACATAGTAGGGTAATAGGTCTCCAATTATCCAACAAAAGATTATTTTTATTTGGTTTTGGAATTAAGGTAATTAGGCCATGTTTCATGTTTCATGGTTGGCGAAAGGTTTTCCTGCTGAAATGCAATCTGTGAAAGCCATATAAAGCATTTTTCGCACATCTGACCAAAAATATTTGTAAAACTCTATGGTTATACCGTCCAGCCCTGGTGATTTGCCACCAGACATTTGCCGTCATTTGCCGTCATTTGGCCGTCAGTAGTACTGTCTTGCCAAAAAAGGGATTGCCCTCCCACTCAGGGCTTTTTGGAGTAGATCACATCATGACCTACTACAAAAACCTAGGGGTACGCAAAGATTATTTCAGTCTAGCAAGGGTAACAACAGCAGAGGTACTCATTAAACTGAGCGCCCTCCAACCTAACAAGGCCACGACAATATCCCCTCCAAATTCCTCAGAGACACAGCAACCGCCATCTCACCAGTCATAGCTCACATAATTAACCTCTCCATAAAACAGGGAAAAGTACCCAAAGACTTCAAAATTGCAAGAGTAACCCCCCTGCACAAAAAGGGCAGCAAATTGGACCCAGGCAACTACCGCCCTGTTTCTATACTTACCTCCATCTCGAAAGTCATGGAAAAAATAGTATATGAACAGGTCGAAAAGTACCTCGCGGAAAAGAAACTAATCTATGAATTTCAATCTGGCTTTAGAACATCCCACTCCACTGACACATGCCTTCTTTATTTGAGCAACCACATCAAACAAGAGGTGGACGAGGGCAAGTACTGCGGCATGGTGATGCTGGACCTACAAAAGGCTTTCGACACTGTCAATCACCCCATTCTGATTGACAAGCTAAAAGCAATTGGTTTTGATAAACTATCGGTGAGCTGGATGCAATCCTACCTGGAGGGGAGAGAACAGATGGTGGAGGTAAACGGTACTCTGTCCCCCCCCCCCTCCCAGTGAGCTGTGGTGTTCCACAAGGAAGCATATTAGGTCCGTTACTGTTCCTAATTTATGTAAATGACATGTCATCAGCATGTGACTGCAACTTGTTCCTGTTCGCGGACGACTCAGCCCTGCTGGTCTCTGACAGGAACAGGTTGCAGGTTGAAAAAACCCTCAGCTCCGAGCTCGGCAGAATCTGCACCTGGCTCGCCGATAATAAATTATCATTACACCTGGGTAAAACAGAGTCCATTCTCTTCGGTTCGAAACATAATCTCAGCAAATCCGACGACTTCTCAGTTGCAGTGGGCGACATTATTGTCACAAGTAAGAAGGAAATTACATACCTAGGATCTATTCTTGAGGCAAACCTCTCCTGTGACAAAATGGCATCCAATGTAATAAAAAAAGTCAATCAAAGAACTAGATTCCTATACCGGATCTCCTCTCTGGTAAACAAAAACACCCTGAAAACTCTGGCAGGAGCACTCATTCAAGGGTACTATGACTATGCTTGCACGTCATGGTACCATAGCACCTCCAAGGCGCTAAAAATAAAACTTCAAACATCGCAAAATAAACTGGTCAGACTACTGCTTTCATCTAGAACCCACCTCACCTCTGCCCACTTTGACAACCTAGGATGGCTTAGAGTAGACGACAGAGTACAGCTACTTGCAATGGGCCTGGTCTACAAGATCCACTACATCTCTATGGTACCCATGTACATGTCAAAATTCTTCCCAAAGGTCAAGGAATACCATGATCATAACACCAGAGGGAGCTCCACAAATCATGTGAAACCCAGATTTGGCACAAAAAAGGGGGAATACACGTTTCGCAATTATGCCACATCAAGGTGGAACGCTCTTCCCACAACTGTAAAGGAAAGTAAAACTATACTTACCTTCAAAACCTCTCTTAAAGAGCACCTTCGGGGGAGAGCATTGCAAAACTGGCCCCGGTAATGGTACAAATCTCAACCTGTCGTTCAATGGACAGCTTCCCCCCCCCCCATCTATTTATATACTCGCATTTTAGACTCTGTTACTAACTGTATATCTGTAGACTTGGTATGTCTTAAATGTCCGGTTAGGATGTATTAGAACGAAATCTAAAATGAAAATTGTAAATAAGCAATCTGTATGTAAAAAACCACCTGTATGTAAATTGTAAATAAGCCATCTGTATGTCTTATATGTCTTAAATGACATGATGAATTGGAAATGGGGGACCCTGATGTAAACAAGACGAAAGTCTTTCTCTGGTCTGCATCCTCTTAACAATTGTATGTTTTGAGCTGTACTGTACTGTACCCAATATACAAGCTGTTAATAAACTTTTCAATCAATCAATCAAAAACTCACCCTCACTATCATCAGGGTTGCCAACTCTCACGCATCTGGCGTGTGACACACGCTTTCACTCTCAATCTCACGCTCTCACGCTGTCCAAACTATTGTCACGCCAAAAACAAGATGAACCGGCGATCGTTTTTGGTTAGTTATTTACAATGTTGAGTTGACAGCTGCTCAAGCTGTCGATCCGCTCCCTCCCCGGCGCCCCCACCACTGTTTTAACAACGTTAACAGAGAGCAGAGCAGTGGGAGCCGGTTGGTCAATCCCGACCCGTATTGCGCATGCGCAGATCTAAGATCCAGTAGAAATGATAAAAAGTCAAAGTCTGCTGCTTATTGTTCTACTAGCCAAAATAGAGTCAAAGAGTATATGAGAGTGAGAGTGTGTTAATTAATATATTTGGCAGTTTGGAGTAAGTCTGTAGATTTGTTTGTGTGTGTTTCATGTATAGGCCTCTCACTGTGTTGGATACATTTTCCCGGAAATTGTTGCGATAAACGATAATATTGTCGGCACCATTGTCTGACCATTTTAGACCACTGACATACAGTGGCGCCTCCAGAAATGTTTCATAGGGGTGGCCAAATGGGGCCACTGAAAATCTTGGGGTGGCCCACCAAAACCAAGAATGTAATTGTTGTAAAAGTATAGACTAGATGAAAACAATGGCAAAGAGAATCACCTACTGATATACTTTGGTTTCTTATGTTACATTTTCTGATACTATTCATCTGAAGTGAATATAATACGGATAGTTAACATTTTACTTCAAACAACATTTAAAAGAACCTTGTTTTGTGTTATGTATACATGTGTTGGTGATTTATTGTTTTGTTTTTTATATATGCTAGTTGTTCTTTCCTTTTAAAAAGACAAATACAGCTTAATTTAAATAAGTTCCTTTATTGTAAGGCACAAAATGTTCAGCATTCTCAACACATACAATACACAACAGCAACACAACATGTTCTTCAGTTATATTATGTCTCTAGGTTATAAATTGTTTTAGACTGAACAAAGCTGTTTGTGTCACACTGGGATCAAAGATGATTGACATGACTTTATTAAATCAAGTTTTAAAACATGACTATTGTATTTCAACAGGACCCAAAAACACAAGGGGTATAACATGGTAAATACATACTGTGATTGAACACAAAAACACCATCTATTATTGACCTTTATTGCAAATTCAAAACACCACCTTTTAGTATTAGACAGAAAATAGGTGACGAGACATATTGCTATTTTTTTTTAGATTAGTCCACTTTGGTGAGAGTAATACATATAGCTTGTATTCCATTTGTTTTGAAAATGTATATTTATACTTTATAAACAAACTGGTTACCCTTTTTTAATTAGCATACAGAACATTATGAAAACAAACTTGACTAATGGTCGGCTCATAACCTCTGAACACAGAAGAGGAAAAACTGCATAGATTCTCGTTTCATTTTGAAGGAGCTGCAGACCTAAAGTGTGTAGAAGACTTAAATGATTACTAAGGTCACAATCACATTAATAAAACTGTACTTAGGTTTTAGTTTCACTTTTACAAAACAGAGTTCCACATGTACTTTCTAGCATGTATGGCCATCTCCTCACTAGCCGTATGCTGCTGCTCCCCTGTCAGCTCTGTCTCTCCTTTACTCATCTTCATCTTAAAATAAGAAGAGATGTCTGTTGACTTTCTCTTCATTTTCTGCAAATTGACATTACACACAGCAGTGATTAATAGTAGCCTACGCATTACACCAGCCCAGCAAACTAACATCAGCTAACGTTAGCTTAGCAAGCTAAACTAACGCTAACTAGCATAGCTGCCGAAGTGTGTTTACAGACGAATTATACCTGAAGTCAAGCCAGCCTTTACTGAGCCCCGAGCCTGTTTTCCAGGTCTTCCAGCGTTTTTCTCGTTGTAATGCCATTGAACACAATATTTGATCAGAATAACAGCTAAAGGTAAGCATATCTCCGTTTTTTGCTACCTAAAGCTAACACACTAAAGCCTAAAGTGTTGTGGGGCTTAACAGGAAACAAACTTATACGACTTACCTTCTAGAAGTCTGGTGGATTTTTGTCAACTCCAGTCCAGTCAGTAGAAAGAAACGTTTTGCTGCAACCTGCTGCTGTCTGTGCGAATCTCAGAGTGGTACGCGCTAGTATCAGAGTTGTGCGCTGAGTATCAGAGTGTTACCATGGTAGCAGAGGGAGAGGGAGGGGCTGCAGTATGAGCGTTGGAAGCTCAAATCAAGCGACTCACTGGCTGTGTATTTGTTGTCAAATATCAGATAAACTACTGCGCATACGTGACTGGCGAGGCGGTGTGTGTGGTGGGGGGCCCAACAAATATATCAGGGTGGCCATGGCCCCCCCTGCCCCCCCCCCTGCTGGCGCCACTGCTGACATAATGAATATAATAATAATTCAAGTACATCCTTTCAAACTGCTAGTCACATCCTCATGTAAATGGCCATTTATCGAGTTCATTTTTATTTATCATACGATAAGTCAATTAATTGCTTATTGCGACAGGCACACAATAAAACAGTGGAAACAAACATGTGTTTGACTTTCGTGAGTGAATTAAACTTTGTGCCCTTTATAGTCTGTGTCCAATATTCAGTGGCGTTTCTATATGTACACAAGTGGTGGGGCACACAAAATGTAGATGTCTAAGCTTCTGCAGTGAGGTTCATGGCTGGTGAGGCTCTGACTCTTCAGGTTTACAAATATTATATTTTGACCTAAATCAAAATATAATATTATTTTCAAAAGCTTTTTTTTTCTGATGCTTCAATTAATTTTAAACAGACAGTTCAACAGAAGGATACCCAAAAAATGTAATTGTATCATTTAAATATTGAATTGTTCTCTCTTAGTAAGATCCCATTTTCAATAAAATTGCAGTCTTACCTTGACTTGAAGATTAAGTCAATTTGCTTATCCCTCTGGTCAAAAATCTCTATTACTTTTTTGTAAAAGTCCTCCTTATGTTCTTGTAGTTTCAAAAGTCTATCATAAATCTAATCTAATCAATAGATTTATGATTCGAAAATTATAAAAGTAGGGTAGACATGTGGATATTATCCGGCTGAACAAACGTGCATTTATCTAACAGCTACGTTTCCCACAGATCTTATTTTGAGCTATTTTCTAAAATCCTATGGAGAAATATCATTGCTTTTTTGTGGAGGGAAGCCATGCGCAGCTTACTTCCTGGTTTTAGGACGCGTCTCTCTCCTCCTCTTCACACACCACACTTTTCGCGGCACACGTACTTACAGCCAATCAGCTCTGAATGATGTGAGATGACGTATGGTGGGGATGGCAGCTCTATGCCCCTATGGTCATTATTTTTTGCCACACACATTAAATAGGAAAATACTCTGAGCATGCGCAGTGTAGTTTTTACAGTCACCATTGACTTAAACAGGGAGAGGGAGGGGCAGGATCGGGTTTTGTCCCACATGGCTCTAAACAGCTCAATAGGCACACACTGTAGACACTAATTAGAAGAACACAGACTAAAACAGCAATGAGACGAATCAGATGATTAAACATGATCTTAAAATATATTTGATATATATTTTAATTTATTTTTTGCATTTTGTTGTAATCATTATTTTAATACTATATGCTGACACTAGGTGGGGCTGTGCCCACCTGCCCCTAATGACCAGTCGCCACTGCCAATATTGTGTATTTGTCAGTGGCGAGCCGTGGCTTTTATACCTAGGCCCTCTGACCCCCCCACCCCTTCCCTCGAGTTATTACGTCACAGCGTATACTTCAGCGGAATATCAAAACAACGGCCCGGGGTGCAAAACGCATCAATGAAAGCGGACCCTCTACCACACAAAACAACACCTGTAAATAACCCTATTTGTGTTCTTTGAAATTGAAAAGGATATTGCATTGTGTTTGTTACTTTCGTTGCAGTTGTATGTCTTAAGTGTAATTTGGCATGCTTTTATTTTGAAGGCGAGTTAACGCTATTGACAGGAAGTTGTTGTTGTTATGGAAACAAGAAAAGTTTCACAGCGGGTGGAACTTGTCATAAAGTCCGCGATAATAGAGAGGCGAAGTCACGCCCATCTACTTCCGGTCCATGGGACCCCGGAAGCGAAATATTATACATTGAATTTAATGGAGAGAGAAAACGTATCTTTTGATCCCGTTTGAATTGTGCCACGAACTACACATATGATGTTTGTCAATCTTAAACAATCATTTCCATGTCAAAAAAGTCACATTTTGTCGTAAAACTGTTGAAATATAAGACTATGAAAAATACGCGACTACAAAGACTACAAATCCCAAATCCCATTCTGGGTCGCGTAAGTGATGTCACCGGCGATAATGCTCCAAGTGGTTGGTTCACTTTTACAAGATGCCTGTGTGCTTTGTACCAGGTTGTAATCACAAAAGTGATCATACCACTTGCTCGTTCTATCGCTTCCCATCTGATGAAAGGACCAGGAGTCGCTGGATCAGACATATCAGGTAATATCATAGGTAATATACATGTTGTGCATGGAACATAGTCAAGTTAGCTACCTAGCTAGTAGCGACGAGCACGTTAGTTAGCATTACATTACTTAGCCTTGTCATTTTTAGTAGCCTTACCATGAAGTTATTATTTTATTACATGAAGTAAACCAAAATGTTAAACAGTAAGAGTAGTCATGATGGTAAGTATTTCGTGAAACATTTGAAGAGTAGCCTACTGCGCCCTCCACCGGGTGCTAAGGAAGCAGTTCAGGGAGAGTCGAAGGCAGGCATGGAGCTTTGCATGACATTCTTCTGGACGTGTTTCATTGTGATGACAGTGAGGGTGAGTCAATGTTTGTTGGAAAGACAGTCGTTGTGTGCTTACTGAGAGAAAATTGTTAGAAGAGATAATTATTCAAAGTGTTGTTACTTTAAACTAAGTGTTGTTACTGACCTTTTTCTCTTTTATTTTCTTTACCTCACCTGTAACTGCTGAGACGTTGAGGAACATGCACACTGACCTGCTCTGGCAACCTGATTTCCACTGTACGTAATAGTATTTGGTTATGGTATATTATTTATATACATCAAAGGCACAATGCACCCCCCAGAGACACACATGTATTGAGTGTGATATTTTGCATAGGTCATGTGAAATCATCTTTACATACTAGAAAACTGTAGGAGCGGCAACTTGTTTTGAAATTGAATTTTTAATATCCGATAATAAAGTTGATCTGTTTTCTTTATTTTTCTCTCTTCCCAGCTCCATTCTCTGTTCCTGCAGGTCCTGCTTGCTAATCAATGCTCATATTTTTTTACACAATTACAAATAAAGTCAATGTATTGTATGACATGAAGTTGTGCTTCATTCGGAGTCAATAATAAATTAATTCTGCCTTCAACTGCGCAATGATTGTGGACTGCACCGACATCCATGTAGCTGCCCCCCAGTAAGATGAACCAAGCAAAGAGGGTCACCATCATGCCCAAGGACATCCAGCTGGCCCGCCGCATCCGCGGTAAGAGGGCTTAGACTGACCTGAGACCAGCACACCCAAACACAACAGCTCTTTTAAGAGCCCCCTACAGTTTCAAAGAGTTGCAATCCTACGTTATTATAATGATTAAACTGGTTCATGTATCACTTAGTTTACTGAACCGTGATGAATGAAATAAATGAGTGAGGTAGTGGTTTACTGAAGTTACAAAGACATTAATATATGAGTAACAGGTCAGTGTAAACACAAGCTTCTGTCAATTATGGATCATTCAAACTATTTATATAAAAATATGTAATAAAGTTCTAAAACAAGTATTCGGTATATTCCTTGATAGCTTTTGGAGAAGGTTGTTTTTAAGTTTACTAAAATCTATCGTTTCAACTGTTTCACTTTATAAAAAGGGAACAGGTGAGTAGAGCATCATTGAGTTTCTTATTCTGTCAGTAAATTATCCAAATTAAATGTTTTTCATTATTTTAGTCAACCCTAAACAATTTTATTGTACCTTTTAATAATGACCTTACATGGTCGGCAAAGTTAAATTAACTTCAGAAAATCAAATCTGTTCTGAGAAAAAACTAATAAATGTTTAAAGATAGAAACTTGCCATCCCACTGAAAAACAGTCCGTAGAGATTTAAAGGCGTAGTTGTAGTTCAGTCCAACGTTTCATTTGGATTCATTTGACAACAGTCAACTATTTTCATAAAGAATATATATATTTTTCAAAGTCAACTTTATTGTCAATCTTACTCAGTTTGTGTTTATAGACAGAGAGATCAAAAAGACGTTTAAATAAAATTATACAATTTACAGATATGTATACAAATATATATATCCTATATACACCATCATGTATAATGATGGTGTATGATGTAGAAGGAAGTGTAGATAACAAGTAAATATAGAGTTACATACAGATCCATGTTACAGCCAAAGATGGAATAACTAAGAAGCACGCAGTATAATAATAATTACATGCAACAATTAAATAACTGCTCAGCATCTCCACCACAATCCCAATCTGCTGTGTCCTGTTTTCCTCCCCTCTGCATAACACCCCATCACACATACGAAACACAACGCAGAGTCCGAGGGTGTTAAGAGTATGTTTATTTAAATGTCCTCCTCTCTACTGGCCAACACATATGCTGGGTGTAGAATTTTTCCAGGAGGAGGAGATTTCCATGCCATGCAGGGTCTTTGGGGATGGGGATGATGATCGCCTCCTTCGTGGTCCACACAACAAAGTAGCAGAGACTCCGGTCTGTGATATGCAGCTGCCCTTGGACTGGTGCCAGTATGGGTGATTCTCCTTGAGAATATATGACCCACCCTCCTCACGGAGACAGAAGGATGGTAACTGGACTGCCTCCGCGATGGTCATGTTCCTCTGGCTGTGTGGACACTTCACCTCCAGCAGGGCAGATGGCTGCAAAAGTCCATCGGGTGATGCTCCCAAAACACCCGACTCACTCACAAAGAGACCAGACTCGAACACTGTCACCCGATAGGCCTGCACAAAAGCCTTCACCCCTTCGGCCGCGTTTACAACCCCCCAGTTGACAGTTGGCGATGTCTCTGGCCAGTGGGTTGTATGTCTCCTCTCGCTGTTGGTAAAGTTGAGACACCGGCTGGACTACTTTTTAAGTGCCAGGCTTCCTCCACTGGCACTCAACATCTGTGGAGCTGATCTGCCACATGGCAAATATTGCCAATGCTGCAGCTTGGCTGCATTTGTACATCCCCTGTGCACAATCACAGACAGCGCTCTGCATCGCGCCATCGTCTCCCATGCAGATCTGTAAAAATAAAGTAAGTACCATTTGTTAGCATGCTATAATAGATTGAATGAGCAATAATACAAGGATGGTCCAGCTCTGGGGGTGGGAGGGTTTATTTTTTAGTTTTGTCCTCTTGTCTGATTGTTGTTATTGTTTGTTTTTTTCTGTATTTTTTGTAATTTGTGTTGTATTGGTTGTGATTGTACATTGTATTTTTCTAAATGTGTATGAATAAATTTTTGAAAAACATTTGATCAACAATAAAAAAGGATTTGGTCAGGATCTAGACTCAGTGTGTAGTTTATTAATTAATCAATGCTCTCTACATTAGGAAAACACATACCAGTGTACCAGAGGGAGTCACACACAGCTGTGCCTAGATAACCAAAATCCTTGAATCTACACACAGCAAATAAAGTCAAATGACACAACGAGAAAAAGGAGATCACACATACAGTATAGTCGATATAAAACTTTCCGCTTCAATCTGAAGAGCAACTAAAACAAAACACGGGAGTGTACCTTGTTCTTGTGAACACTAATGTTATCCACAGCATACACAGAGACCACGAAGTTCTTAAGGAGAAAACTAGTTACTAAAACAAAACACGTTAGTGTACCTTGTTAGCTAATGTTAGCTAGCTGACATTAACGTTACACATTGCACTCATATTACTCACCGGTCCCGCATGCTGGCTCTTACAGAACCGACTAACTCCCCTGTCGTGTATGTACAGCTCTCAACATGCCCAGACTTGTAGTGATGTTCACCTCGTTTTATACTTTTCGCCTCATTCTGAAAGAAACAGGTGAAATTTGCTAACGTGACGGCCGTCTTTGTGATGGTGACGCGTATTGTGCGAGACCAGAGACCTGTAGTTCACTGAGCGGTTTCACACAAAAAAAATTGTAACTTCACAGTTTTACGACACATTTTAATTTTTTTTACTTGCAAAATGTTCTTTTAAATGGACAAACATCATATGTGTCATTCGTGGCACAATTCAAACGGGATCAAAAGATAACCTTTCTCTCTCCATTGACTTCAATGTATAATTTTCCGCTTCCGGGGTCCCATGGAGGCTCCCGGAAGGGGAGGGACTTCGCCTCTTTATAACACCCACCCATTCAGAGGGAAGATATGATTGGTCAATTGTACTGTCATTTGACATTACTCTCTCGTTCAGTTACTATAGCCGGGCCCTCTGTGAATTCATAGCTGGACCGCCTGGACGTCCAACAGCTCCTCTCTTCACACTCGCAGAGACGAGCTTCTTTCATTTAACCCTTCACATTCCAACAGAAACTGAATAGGCAGATTCGAAGGATTTATTTCCTTGGAAATGTTATTTTAAATACAATTAAATCAAGTTATTTTGATAAAACTAATGAAAAATATAACTAAAAACTATATTGAAAAAAAAAAAATGTTTTCAAATATTATTTTGTAGAATATCTTAGGGCCTCACAGAGGGCCTAGAGGGCCCTGACGGCTCGCCACTGGTATTTGTATATATTGTATATATATCCTATATATGCTAAGGTCCCGCTGCTGACACAATAGCAGTCATTTAGTGCACATATGTGTAATTAAACCCATGATATCCAAATCTCACTCCAGCCAGGTACCCAAAGTTGGCAACCCTGCTATCATCACAATGAAACACGTCCAGAAGAATGTCATGCAAAGCTGCCTGCCTTCCTTCGATTCTCCCTGAACTGCCTGATCTTTTTAATGTTCAATGTTAACCATTTGTGCAGATAGCATGAAGTAGAAAAGATCGCCAATGCTAATGCAGCGTTAGCGTTAGCATGTCTGCCCCTGGGGGAGGGGGCATCCAGGCTTAAACTGTGTATTATAGAATGATCACACCGGTGTGACAGTACTCTTCAAAGCGTTCACGAAATATGACTACTACTCTTACTGTTTAACATTTTGGGTTACTTCATGTTACTTCATGTTAAGGCTAATACAAAATGACAAGGCTATGGCTATTAGCTAGGTAGCTAACTTGATCCAGCCACTCCTGGTCCTTTCATCAGACGGGAAGCGAAAGAACGAGCAAGACCCATTGCTGGTATACATACAACCTGGTACAAAGCACCAACCCAGTCTCACTGCATTTCGTGTTATAGTCACGACATTAGTCTATTGATTCGTGTTCACCATCACGATTTTCCCCTTTTTGTTGTGTCACACAGAACGATTTTAAAAGCAATGTATTTCTATTGGTAGTATGTTTCGTGCATGCAAGACATATTTTTGTCCGGTCGGGTCTTGGAAGACCGGAAGCTATGTGGTTCATAAAAACATGTTCTTACTCAATATCAAGCCACGATTATTGTTTTTATTTTAAATCATATAATGTCTCATATAATGACTTTTTTTGCCATCTGTGAGGAAAAGAAATGGGGCTCAGAGCCTAAAAATACTAAAAACCTGTATTTTTTTTCCTTCTAATTTGTTATTCTTTTCTAAATAACACACTGATATTTACTCAACAAGAACACACAATTATCCTTGTTTTTATTTATTCGTTTAATTATATCATCTCGATCTCTGGCTTTTTAGCCGTTCCTCAGGACTGAATTTCAACTGAATTTCAAAATAAAGTCACCCGAAACAGACATAGGCCTATGAGGGACATTTCGAGCATCATTGCGATATACACCACTAACCCACTGAACTGATTACCCAAGATACTCAGCTAGAAGCTTGGTGATTGGATTGTTTAGCCGCAATGCACGTTGGGATATGGTGTTTATGCAATATGAAATCCGAAAAAACATTAAAAAAAAAAAAAGAAAATACTTTATTCCGAGTGTGCTTGCTTTTCTCTTTGAAAGTCATCACATAACTGCATTGTAATACACAGTTCGGCTGCATTAAATATTACACATCTGCCGTAAAAACTCTATTTATAGAGCCCTGATTAGAAGACTTCTAGACAAACAGGAAGAACTGCCACGGAAACTGAATACGTGACGTGCATCATAAATATATCAGCAATTAAACAACATCTTCAATTTCTCTTCACACAATACGTCTCCTTGCAGTATCAATACTAATTCGGCTGACTTTTATATTTGATCCAATTGGTAGATAGGTTATATTTACACCATAATGGTGTACAGCTGATATAAAAGGACTTGTAGTTTTTAAAGATATTACTGATTTTCTTTGAATATAAGAATGTAAATATTGAGTTGAAAGAATAGTCAGGGGGTTTGGGTGATGGGAGACACACCTATGGATTCAGAATTTCAATAGCTTACCATTAAATGACGGATATACCTTTCTGTCAGTGATATTTTACAAATCAGATATTAGAAGTAAAACATGTGAAATAATATAGCAATTGTAAGGGAAACTTCTGTGTAGCAATGCAGTGGGAGTCACCGACTCAGGAAAGAGACACGGGACGAGCAGGAGCTTTGATGTCAAACACTGATGGTTTATTTGGAGTTTCGGCCAGAGAATTCACATCACAAGTCACAGCAGCCACGATCTGACTGCACGGGAGAGTTGCCACGTCAATTCTGAAGAACTCTACCCCAGCCCCATGTATTTAGCTAGTTCCGAGAGCATCATCAACATGCTGCATAACAAGATAAAATCATAACACCTTTATCAGCTGACGTCAACAGGCAGGAACATATAATCATAACACCTCTATCAGCTGACGCTGTCATGGCTTGGCTCTCAGCCACAACAAACGCGCGACAGAAAACAAGGACGTGAATAGGAAACAAGAGTTTATTCACTGCTGCCGAAGGACACAAACAGGCGAAACAAACTACTAAACAAGAGGTCAGCTGGTCGTGGCTGCTCTTCGCTCTTCGTCCTCCTGCCAGAAAGAGAGCGAGAGTGAGATCCGGCCCGGTCCTTTATCCGGCTAGCTCCAGCCACCAGGTGTCCTCAATCCCAGCTGATAGACCAAAGGGAAAACCTTAAAGGAACATACACACACCAGAGATAACAAGGCAGGGGTCGTCACACCCCCCCCCCCCCTTAAAGTCGGTGTCCCCAGGACCACCGGCACACCAACCCTGACAAAACAAAAAACACACCAGTAATGAACAACAAAAATACCAGACATACGGAACCCCACTTCCAACAAAACCAACAATTGCAACATACAACCCTCACACTGCCAGCCGCTCCTCCCACACCCAGCCACATCTTTAGCAACACAGGTAAGCAACCTGAGAAGCACACTTTAAAAGGATGGGCAGAGCGAGAACGATTTATTAAACAGTATGACAGACAATACATTACCGTCACGGCCCATGCTTCCTCAGTTGTAGCAGTTAGTTTCACTGGCTTTACTGCAATGCACCGCCACGTGGCCAATGTCGCCACACCTGTAACATTTCACCCTACTGCAACGTCTCTGGATGTGACCAAGCCCACCGCAGGAATAGCACTTCCGGTCGTTGGCATAACCACAGTCACGAGCCATGTGTCCTTGGTCTCCACACCGATAGCAGAACATTTCCTTGCCTCTTCCTCGACCCCTGTTGCCGCCGCCACGACCACCATCAACGCCACCGCCGCCACGACCACTTTGACTAGTGGGACAATGCTTGGTCTTCTGTTTTCTAAACATGTTTTTGTCCATAGCATGAGTGATCACACCAGAGGGCGTGACGTCTGCCAACACTGTAGAGCTCTCCTCAGACCTTGACTCAATCGGACCACCAGTCACTAAAAGCACAGGGGGAACATCAGTCCAGACTCTGCTACCTGCCAAACCGTTGCCCAGGATGAACTGTATCCCCTCGATTGGCAAAGCTGGACGTACACCAACAGCCACCTCACCCTTAACAAGACCACAGCCAATATACATCCTATGAACAGGAATAGGAAGAACTTTTAATCCCAGTCCCCTACTCAGAAGGGTGTCACCAGTGTCACTTTCATAAGACAGAGGCAAAACAGAGTCAACAATATAGGAGTCAAAAGCCCCTGTGTCTCGCAAGATTTTGATTGGAACTCTGACATTACTACCTACCAATGACACCAAGCCGTCTCATATAAATGGAGCATAAGATGCCAAAACCTCAGATCCACCTAAGTGGGATGTAAGCACATCGGCAACACCGCTGCTTTCCACAGGAGCAGTCAACGCAACAGGCCCAACAAAATATCTTCCTCCCTCAGATTTTGCTCTAAGCGCAGTACAGTCTGCCTTCCAATGGCCTTTTTCGCGACAGTAGTGGCAAATATCATTATTATCCCCCTCAGATTTGACCAAACCCAAGTTCCTTGGCTCCATCCCAAATGAACCAACCTTTCTACTTCCCTCAAAAACAGCCCGGGCCCCAGAGCGCCCTCCGAACCTGCTCTTATGAAGCAACACAAACTCATCAGCTGCCACAGCAGCTTCAGCTGCAGAAGTGACCCTGTGTTCTGTTATGTAAGTAGCAATCTTGTCTGGAAGAATATTTTTGAACTGTTCCAAAGTCATGAGCTCACACAAATCGTCAAAAGTAGTGACGTCAAGAGCAGTTAACCAACGCTTAAAATGAACAGACAAATCCCTCGCCATCTCCACATATGTTTGATCTTGTTTTTGCTCAAAGGACCTAAAACGCTGTCGATAGGCCTCTGGCACCAGTTCATATGCTCTAAGCACCGCCGATTTTATTTTACTATAGCTAGAGCTATCCTCAAGACATAAGGAGGAATATGCTGACTGCGCTCTCCCTGTGAGAACACACTGAAGCATCAGAGCGCAGTCCGCATCAGGCCAATCTCTAGCCCTAGCTACACGATCAAAAAGCAAAAAAAAAGTGTCAGGATCACTTTCATTAAATTGCGGTAACAAGCGCAAGTTGTTAGCATCGAACCGATGAGGAGACCTGGGCACCTGTGCACCGTGCCACTCACCCAACACCGCACCATCTCTGACCATAGAAAGACGTTGTCCTTCCATATCCAGTTTGGCTGTCTCAGTCTCCTGCCGCATCCGCTCCACTGCAATTTCCTTTTCACACTCCATCTCATACCTCATTTTGTCATGACTCAGCTGCAACAATAACATCTCCTTCTGCTGCTCAAAGGACAGTGAACTAGCCTGAAAAAGAGGTTTTAACAAAACCCCCTCTTCCTTTGCAGCAAACACTCCTGTCTCACTTAATGTCGACACTATAGAGTATTTTATGTTGTCTTTCACCCTTCTATCACCGACAATAGACACAGAGAAATGCTCAGCAATTAAGAGCAGCTGCTCTCTTGAGAAAGTGGCAAGAGATTCCTGAGACGGAGCTTCAATAAATGCCTCTACGTCAGCCATCTTAATTTACACCGACCCCTCACCGGAACACAACACCGGACCTTTAAACCGAAAGAAGAGAACAAAAACCAACCGGACAGATACCACCACGTTTATTATGCGTCCAAAGTGGAACACTCATTTTTTGATTGGAGTTTCCCCACTAACTCACCATCCCACTGACTAATCTCCTCCCTAGTCTTCATGCAGTTACTTGTGGTGGGTATTTATGCACTGGAGACCGCTAATCCAGCAAAGCGACTAGCAAGCTAGAAACACTACTGAGACCACGGCCATGCTCCCAAGCCAAGGCTTCAACCACTTTCTCCGCAACACTACACACCCCGCTCAACGATCCCAAGGGAACCGCCGCTTAACCTGCCAGGGAAAACTCCGCACCGTTCCGCACTGCTCCACATGCAACGCACCAACCAACCCACACAAATCTCACCTATCCGTTTCTGTATCACAGATAAAAAGAAGTGGACGAGCCCCCAGCTGTCATGGCTTGGCTCTCAGCCACAACAAACGCGCGACAGAAAACGAGGACGTGAATAGGAAACAAGAGTTTATTCACTGCTGCCGAAGGACACAAATAGGCGAAACAAACTACTAAACAAGAGATCAGCTGGTCGTGGCTGCTCTTCGCGCTGCGTCCTCCTGCCAGAGAGAGAGCGAGAGCGAGATCCGGCCCGGTCCTTTATCCGGCTAGCTCCAGCCGCCAGGTGTCCTCAATCCCAGCTGATAGACCAAAGGGAAAACCTTAAAGGAACATACACACACCAGAGATAACAAGGCAGGGGTCGTCACAACGCCAACAGGCAGGAACAGGGAGACAGAACACTGAGAGCACAGCAGCCAAGGTTACGAGGTGCGTGGGCTCAGTCAGGACAGTTTGAACTGATAAACTGGGTCAAAGTTATGGGCCTTGGAAAATATTCCCCAACAGTTTTCTCTTTTTATCAATTTTGATAATCTAAAAACCTTAATCTAATAATATTGTGTTCAATACTTAAATCAATGGGAATCTTCCGATTTGAGTGTGGACTTACACAACATCAATTACATCAATAACAATCACATTAAGAACAACATAATAAGATTGAAACATTCAATCACAATGATTGATACAGCCAATCATAATATAAAAATCATCTCTCATCAGTGTTTGGATCATCTTTTGTCAAAAGCATAATAATGAACACACATAAAACACAGGTGCACAATAGCAACAATATTTGTTTTGAACTAATATCTTTTATCATTTAACCATTAGTTAATCTCATTTATCAAACTATAAAATCAAAACCAGCTTGCAGCTTAAAGATTTACTTCAAGGCAATCACTAGTCAAAAGCATTTTAAACTTAGGATCCTAAGAGATCCAGCTAAGGTATACAATTCACAGTTGTGTTTTTATCAATCTGTAATCTGCAAAAGTGCAGTGTCCTCAATTTTAGGATTACTTTTGCGTTTACTTAAATACGCTTTAGTCAAGAGTAAGGCACTTAGTCAAATCAATACATTCATTTTAGTCAAGTACATTGTTCAAAATCTGAAAAGGAAAAGTTAGGCAAATATTCAAAGACTTTTGTAAAAACCTGGAAAGGAAGGATTAAACATTCTTAAAACTTGAATTATTACATTTGTAAATGCTACCACTGATCTGTACCAAATTAAGTCTATCAATTATTCCTATTAGCCATACTTACCTGAGCATCTACTTATGGTACTTGGAAAGGATTATTCTGTGTTTATCTAATGTTGAATATAGAATATCAATTTCTTTAAATGATACTTCTCTAATTTGAGGATCAAATCCATCCATCCATCCATCCATCTTCTCCCGCTTATCCGTGGTCGGGTCGCGGGGGTAGCAGTTCCAGCAGAGAGCCCCAAACTTTCTTTTCCCTGGCGACATCAACCAGCTCTGACTGGGGGATCCCAAGGCGCTCCCAGGCCAGCGAAGAGATATAATCCCTCCACCTGGTCCTAGGTCTACCCCTTGGTCTCTTCCCAGCTGGACGTGCCTGGAACACCTCCCTAGGGAGGCGCCCAGGTGGCATCCTAACTAGGTGCCCGAACCACCTCAACTGGCTCCTTTCGACGCGAAGGAGGAGCGGCTCAACTCCGAGTCCCTCCCTGATGACCGAACTTCTCACCTTATCCCTAAGGGAGACACCAGCCACCCTGCGGAGAAAACCCATCTCGGCCGCTTGTATCCGCGATCTCGTTCTTTCGGTCATGACCCATCCTGAGGATCAAATATGCTACATAATTGGTATATGAAATATATATATATATATATAATATATATATTAAATTAATCCAGTACTTGAAACATCATTTTAGGTCTGTCTGTGTCACGGTCACAGGTACAGATCAGTACCCAATAGCACGACTCAGATACAACCAGTGTATAACAATGTTCAGTTTATTCAGGTCAGGGACAGGCAGGGTCAAAACCAGGAAATCCGTCAGACAGGAAACCAAAACCAGACAGGGAGCAGGCAGGAACTCGAGATCCGTAAACAGACAGGCAGGGATCAAAAACCGGGCAGGACAAAAATCTAGGCTAGACCACAACACTCACTGGAGAGACATTCTGGCAAAGGACAAGTGATAGTGAGGTGGTATAAATACTGTGGAGTGATGAGGGAATGAGTAACAGGTGAGGGGAAGGGCTGGGGAGACCAGGTGATGGAAGTGAGCTGATTAAAAGGGCCTGGAGGAAGGCGGGATCTGAAATGACAGGAGAGTTTAGATGAGCCACCAAACAAACAATAATAGAAGTGTCTAACTTGTAACAGAACCCCCCCCTCTATGGACGGCTCCTGACGTCCCACATGGTTGATCGGGATGAGCCTGGTGAAAGTCAGTAATGAGAGATGGGTCAAAGATACTGCGAGCGGGCACCCATGAATGCTCTTCAGGACCATAACCCTCCCAGTGTACCAGGTACTGCAACCCTCTACCACGTCGCTGGGACTTGATGAGGCGACGGACAGTGTAAACAGTCTCCCCGTCAATAGTCCGGGGTGGTGGTGGGGGTCTAGAGGGGGGCTGAAGAGGGCTCACATTAACTGGTTTGATCTTGGACACATGGAAGGTAGGATGAATCCTCATAGAAGGGGGCAGACGCAGGTGGACAGCTGCAGGATTGATGACCCTAGCTATGGGAAATGGGCCTACAAAATGTGGAGACAACTTCTTTGACTCAACTCTGAGAGGGAGATCCCGTGTGGAGAGCCAGACACGTTTCCCTGGGGAGTACTGTGGAGCTGGCTTGCGACGGCGATTGGCGGTCTGTTGATAACGGTCGGAAGAGCGCAGGAGCGCGGAGCGGGCCTTTAACCACATGCGTCGACATCGGCTTACAAACGCCTGTGCAGATGGGACGCTGGCCTCACGTTCCTGTGCCGGCAAAAGGGGTGGCTGTTGTGAAAATATTTTCCAAGGCCCATAACTTTGACTCAGTTTATCAGTTCAAACTGTCCTGACTGAGCACACGCACCTCGTAACCTTGGCTGCTGTGCTCTCAGTGTTCTGTCTCCCTGTTCCTGCCTGTTGGCGTCAGCTGATAGAGGTGTTATGATTATATGTTCCTGCCTGTTGACGTCAGCTGATAAAGGTGTTATGATTTTATCTTGTTATGCAGCATGTTGATGAGGCTCTCGGAACTAGCTAAATACATGGGGCTGGGGTAGAGTTCTTCAGAATTGACGTGGCAACTCTCCCGTGCAGTCTCACCGTGACTGCTGTGATTTGTGATGTGAATTCTCCGGCCGAAACTCCAAATAAACCATCAGTGTTTGACATCGAAGCTCCTGCTCTACCGTGTCTCCTTCCTGAGTCGGTGACTCCCACTGCATTGCTACACAGAAGTTTCCCTTACAGTGGCTGGTATCCGCGAGATTGGACCTACTGGTCTTTCGTCCATTGGAATGGAGAAAGACCAGTAGCAGAACTAGGAAGGGTGTTGTGGGCATACTCAACCCATAGAAGCTGCCTCGACCAGGAGGAGGGAGTGGAGGAGGCTAGACAGCGTAAGGCAGTCTCCATCTCCTGGTTAATTCGCTCTGCTTGACCATTGGACTGGGGATGAAATCCGGACGAGAGACTGACACTGGCTCCCAGCAGCCTGCAAAACTCGGACCAAAAATGAGAAGTAAATTATGGTCCCCGATCAGACATAACGTCACTGGGGAGACCATGCAGCCTGAACACATGTTGTAGCATGATTTCAGCCATTTCCTTGGCAGTAGGTAATTTGGTTAATGGAATAAGCAGGGCAGACTTGGAAAACCGGTCTATGACTGAGTATGACTGTGTTACCGTCTGAGGGTGGTAGTCCAGTGACAAAATCCAAGGAGATGTGGGACCAGGGACGATGAGGGATAGGCAAAGGATGAAGAAGACCGGAGGGAGCTTGGCGTGAGGTCTTATTTTGGGAGCAGACTAGGCAAGCAGCAATGAATTCCTTGGTATCCTTCTCCATGGAAGACCACCAAAATCACTGTCGAATCAGGGCTAGTGACCGTCTCACTCCTGAGTGACAAGCCAGGCGAGAGTTATGACCCCACTGGAGAACCTGGGTACGGAGAGTGGCAGGAACAAACCGATGGTTAACAGGACAGGCACTTGGGGCTGGGTGTTCAGCATGAGAGCGCTTGACCTTATCCTCCACCTCCCAGGTCACCAGACCAATGACACATGTAGAAGCGATGATATTCTCAGTATGAGATGGAGAGCTCTCTGGCTGGAACTGGCGAGACAGGGCGTCAGGTTTGATGTTCTTAGAACCAGGTCTGTATGAAAGAGAAAAATCAAAGCGTGTGAAAAACAGAGCCCACCTGGCTTGACGAGAGTTCAGCCGCTTAGCTGAACGGATGTACTCCAAATTTTTGTGGTCAGTCCAGACCACAAAATTGGGCTCGAGTAGAACCCCTGGATTTGGCTTGCAACACAAAAGTGATACTGATCTCTGACTTGGAAGTGTCATGATTCAAAGTGTGGGCCTGTGAAAGAGAGGCCCTTGGAAAACAGCATCTATTTTTTAACTGGAATTACTTATTTTAAAGAGATTGCAACATTATACTTTTTAAATAATTGCTCAATTAATTTAACACATTTATTATGCACACAATAAAAACTTCAACAAATATATTGATCCTGGCTTAACCAGCGACCTTTACTCTGTTGTTCATGAGCTCGGTTTCAGAAAACTTGTCAGTAGTTTAACAACTATTTTAATTTTAGTAATGTCTATGAAGACCAATTGGTTGATACGAGAAATAATTTGAAGCAGTTTAATGAAGAATGTTAAACTATTTTTAAAACTGTAATTGAACTTTAACTTATATTAATTATCTGATTCCAGTGGCCAGTTGTAATAGATAATCAACAAAGTTTCCATTTTGCAGCAACAGCGCAAAAGGTTTCAACAACAATTAGTATTATGTCTGAGTCTAGTTCTGTCTTATCTGCTTTGTTTCGGAATGTGTTCAATACATTACGTTTTTATTCATTATTACCATACAATACATAGATTTAAGAATAAATTAAACAAATAATACAACATTGACCTAAAAAAACAGATTTTGCAACCCTGATCTCCTTAGGCAGGTCTTTACGACCAGCAGTGATGCCTCTGAGGGTCTCGGGGCGCAGGACGAGGCATAGGGTTTATACAAGGTCACAAACATATCTTAACATACCAGCAATACCATTTAAGAATGGATTCTTAAAGCAATATAATCTTCTTTTCTTCTTGGCCTTCCTCTTGGCTGATTGCACCCAGGTGTGTGTTCCAAGATGGCAGCACGTTGATTTGTTTCTGTCTCTGTTAGTGTTTGTCTCATTCTCGTTCTTCTTGTGCATACTGACATTTTATAATTTTTAATTAGCTTTTTAGACCCGTTTTTAAATTGGTCTGCTGAGCTTTTAAAAACGTTTTAAAAGCTTAAGTGTTTGGGCTGTTTTGTGCCGGTGCCTCGCTGTGACTGGATTGTTTGCTCTCTGCCTGAGCTGTCGCTCTTTCGGACTCTGGATTGCTGTCTGTCCTGCCGTGCTGTCGGGGGCTGGTTGACCTGAGCTGCTGATCGACCTGAGCTGCGGATCCTGAATTGGGTGTGTTAAGGCACAATGTTGCCTAAAGCTGCCCGTGTGTTCGCTTTTTTCCTGGGATTAATTGTCAGCCCGCATGTCGGCAAAACTGACGGATTGCCTCCCAGCAATATCTCTGTTCACTTCGGACATTCGGATGGTGGAACCTCTGGAGCGCTGACTCCATCGGATAGTTTTTACCAAAAGCTGACGTTTCATGGCACGAAATGTGCTCTCCCGTATGCCCTTTTTACTCTGACCGTTGTCACTACCCGATCTGCAGCTCTGCCCGATCTGCAGTGCGCATGTGCGAGATGGTCCGCCATATTGGACAACTCCGGATGGCAACCCAAGTAGGAAAACATTGACACAGTGGCTTTTGGCAAAGCTCAAAAGGAAAACTCGAGAGAGATGAGTTATTGTTATTACAACGTGACTTCACTATTATTTAACAACTCTTTTTATTGGGTTCTTTTATTTGGGGTTAAGTACATTGTCAGAATAAGTGAGAAATTGATTTAACTTCTGTTAGACAGCTATATGCCATTTTTGCACACATTCACAGTAAATATGTATTCAGTATGATAGCTGTCTAACAGAAGTTACATCTATTTCTCACTTATTCTAACCAGGGGCACTGGCGCCATACTAGGTGCCCCATCAGCCCACACACGACTACCTGCAACCAATCTATGGGCAGAGCGGGCCGCACGCCAACCGCTACTTCACCCTGAAACAGATCCGAACACAGCCTCATTTTATGGATAGGCACCTGAAGAACATTTAATCCGATTCCAAGTGTCGGAATGAAAAACCCCATGTATGTGTCCTCTGAAAATGGTAAGGCAGATGCCAAAATGAACGAATCAAATAATCCAGTGTCTCGTAATATTTTTACCCGCATCTTCTCATCGTTCCCCACCAGAGAAACAAACCCCTCAGTCATGAAAGGCAAATAAGACTGTAGTTCTGGGCTAGACCCCTGTGGTTTCAACTCACCGTCTAAACACCCAGTCACCTGCTCAGCGACAGGTGCCACGAACATTGCTGGCCTGGGACTACCACTAGTCCCTTCCTGCGCAGCTTTAGCCCTAAATGCATAGCAGTCTTTTCTCCAGTGCCCTTACTCATGACAGTAATGACACACATTATCAGGCTCACGTGCCCCACGTACATACCCACTGTCCTGCCCAGCAGGTCTTACCGGACGACCAGACCACGCTCCCACACCCGAGGAATTTCCATCGTGACTGCCTTGTACGGCAGCACCTCCACCAACGTGTGTCAGAACATAGTCATCTGCTAATGCAGCAGCTTCAGCAGCTGTCCTGACTGCGTGCTAACTGATGTACACTGCAATGTGCTCCGGTACCGCATTTTTGAATTGCTCCAAAATAACGAGATCCCTCAACGCCCGTGAGTATCAACGTCAGTTGCCGCACACTAGCGATCGAAATGAGTGGAAATATCCCGAGCAAACTCAAGGTGAGATTTATCACCTCTCTTCCAATTCCTAAACCGCTGACGATAAGCTTCAGGCACCAGCTCGTAAGTCCTGAGAACGGCAGATTTAACTAAATCATAGCGCAAATAGTCACTGCCACTTAAAGATGAATAAGCCTCCTGAGCCCTCCCGGTTAACACACACTGTAACAACAACACGCAAGTGGCCTCAGACCACCCCCTTACACCTGCGAGACGTTCAAACATTGAACAATTTTTTTCCGGATCCTTCTCATTAAACCTGGGAACCAACTTCAAATCATTTAAGTCATCCACTGACTTCCCTGGGGCCCCGCTTTGACTAGCTGAATAATCAGGAAACAGGACATCAGCCGCTACTTTGCCCTCTCTAATTAATTCCAGTTTCTCCCTCTGAAACTCCAACTTAGCCTGCTCAGTTTCCTGCCTCAATTTCTCCAAGGACACCGCTCTTTCCAGCTCAATGCCCTGTCGCATCTTCTCCATGGCCAACTCCTTTTCCGTCTCCAACTCTAAGCGTAATCTGAGTAACTCCTTCTGTTGCTCGAAACTCAAAACCGCACTTTGACCTGCCATTTATTTTGTGCGCCCGGGGACAGGAGTATCAAACACTTTGCTTTTCAACAAACAAGCCCTCAAATTCGCTTTCACCGACTCTTTCAGTCTTTTATCGCCAACTTCAACCCCATAATACTGAGCTATGTTCACCAATTGATCCTTGGTGCACTGATCCAAGAAACCTTCAGAAGGTGCAGCCACAAACGCCCCCACAATATCCTCCATATTACCCAATAATAGTTATTTACACAGAGGAAATGCAATTTCTTAGCCCACCTGTGCACACAGTAGGAATGAGCAGCCCCGCTAGCTGACTTCCTAATCACAAACTTACTACATAACTCCCCCCCTAGTCTTCATGAGGCGTAGCGGTGGGTACTTATGCACTTGAAGCCCGCTGGACCGAGAGAGGCGACCAGGTAATCGGCCACCACGGAAGTGCTCCCGAGCAAGTTAAGGGAAAAGGGAAAGTGAAGCTCCAACCGCCGTAGCTCAACACTATCAAAGCCCCCCCCAGACGAAACCCAAAGGGGAAACGCCTCTTGAACCCACCAGGGGAACATGCCCTGCGGGCGACTCACGTTGCCCCTGCGGGCGACTAAGTGCCCGCGGGCACCGTGTTGGCTACCCCTGGTCTGGTGGTTCCTCGGTTATCACTCCTCGATCCTCGGTCCTCCGGCAAAAATAAGGCCACTGGGACGGTACTCAAGATGGCGCAGACAAATCAACTTCCGGTGATACCGAGGAGCGAGGAAATGAAAAATAAGAGAAGTGAAACGCAGCCCGGGAGAGGGCAATGAAATCGGGAGTCTCCCACGAAAATGGCAAGGAGGGAGGTTTGGGAAGTAGCCTACATTATGTGACCAATCACGAAGTGTCATTTCTTGACTGGCAGCAAAAATAACCAATCACAGCAGTGCTTCTCTTGCTGGCTCTGTCCAATCACAAATAAGAAGTGTTCTCCCTAAAGGAATACCCTTTCCGTAAAAGTTGAAATGTTGAAGTGTTTTGTGAAATGCTGTAGTATTTTGTGAAATGTTGTAGTATTTTGTGAAATGTTGTTTTGACTTGCACTTCAGGGCCACCGTATAAAGCATTCCCATGGCAATTTCTTCAGGAATTGCAGTTTGTTTTTGTTTTTTATATAAGTGGACAAAGTAAGATGACATAGCTGTGGTAGTAGATGCAAGGGAAAAAGGAAGAAAGAAGAGAAATGAAACTATAATTATTATTTCCACGAGCCATTTACACACAAACATTTGCACAGAAATGATAGAAAGTCAGTCCTATACAGGAAAACGTTGAGATCGAAAGCGAGTGTGTGAGATCTGATGAAGCTTCAATACAGTTCATCCCTAGCACTGATGCAATATGAAAGTGCAACACTGATACAGCCTACGACAGTGAAAGAGATTTACTTTTTTGTGTACTATGTACAGTGTGAACTTTGCACTTTCTTTCACATTAAGAAACTCCCACAATTCGCTTTATTTGTCCTCAACTTCAAGTGAAAACAGAACTTAAAGCATTACTGTGAAGGCTCTGTGTTGCTGCAGAAGCGAAACTATAGGACTCTGCAGAGAAAAAGAAAAACTAAACATCCTCAACTGCTTCCTCATGACTGGCAGTGCAGCCAGCCAAAGAAAACACTTTGCAGTAGGTTGGCATATTGAGGTACTACCTCTTAATGAGGAACACATCTGTCGACCAACAGAAGAAACCACCGAACATCAATTTCCCGGCTTTCTGTATCAGAATAGGTTAGAAATAGTGCTGAGTAAGAGTGTACTGGAAACCTGCTGAACTCAGCCAGATTGTGTAATAATGTGCTGAATTTTAAAGACTGTTTAGATTCGCTCCTTAAAGTGCATAATTCATGAGTGATTGAGATACCAGGGATCTTGTTACCTGTTGATTAAAGCAAATCATTTTAAAATTCTACTTTTTGCTAAGGATAAACTATCATTTCCTGACATTTGTGAATTGATTGCAATAACTGTGAAAAAATCACTTTCTCTCCATCACACAAACCTGTTCAGTAGTTGGACTTTTGCTAATCTGGATATATTCATTATAAAGCAGCCTTATGAGTTGTCTGCTGAGGGTCGCAATATAGCTAACATGTACTGTAGTGAATGAGCAATAAAAAGGTGATTGCTTGATTTTAAAATATTTGACAGTTTCTTTTTGGTTCTGCCCATATGCAGTCTTTCAATAAAGGCACTGTCTGGCCCAAAATATATTTAAAAAACAACAGCAACAAAAAACTACCCAACAGAATTAAGTATTTTTTTACTTGTGGAACAGTATTTGGATCCTTCACTTAAAGTGGACCTATCATGCTATATTTGAACAATATATTGTAGGGCCATACCTATATAAAGTATATAAATATAGCAAAAATATCTTGCATTTTAGCCATGCCTCATTTTGCTCTATTTGCTCTTTCCAGCGCTGTTTTTGCAGGGGGCTGATTCTGTGAGCTGCAGCTGACCACGCCCCCCTGCAGGAGAGGGGAGCGTGGGCTTTGGAATGATTTCTTACTTTATCTATATTAAATAGATAAAAGTGTGCTCTCTCTCTCTCTCCTCTCTCTCTCTCTCTCTCTCTCTCTCTCTCTCTCTCTCTCTCATCTCTCTCCTCTCTCTCTCTCTCTCTCTCTCTCTCTCTCTCTCTCTCTCTCTCTCTCTCTCTCTCTCTCTGGCTGCAGCCGCACGCCCCGAAGAAACAAGCCCACGAGGTAGCAATCAGTTTGCTGGTCGACCCAGCAGGTCGTGCATCGTCCCCCTGTTGGATGGAAGGCTGATGCGGGAATGGCGAGCAACGTCCCCAGTTCTTTTGCGGGGCGCGCACCGAGCCTCAGTCCACGTGCCGGTGGCAGCCACGGACGATTCCAAAATTTGAGAGCAGCTATGGTCATGTTGTCCGGTTGCAGTCCGGGAAGAAGAGAGTGAAGTCAGGAGGGCACACAACATAGTAAACACATAACATGTCCTTGTGGGAACAATACCCCCAACTGTAGTTCCATGTATGAATTATGTCACAGTGTATTAATAGGTGGTCACCACAACATACAACTATTTTTTAAATCAATAAAATCATTTTCTAAATCCATAAAAGCATTTCAATTAATATTGGGAGTCATGTCGTTACTTTGTCGAGAATGTGGCCATGTAATAAGCGGGATAATGTACACATTACACATTGCATAATGTTCCTTCATGCCGATCTAGATCCCTCCGTTTCGCGGCGGGGTCCTGATCAGCCTGTCGGTGTTCTTTTCCCGATAATGACCGCGACGCTGCACATTATCCCTTACATATGATTATATAGAGTCATTATTCATATGTTTTAAAGCAGGAGGCGCAAAAGCTTGCCTCTGGAGGGAGAAAAAGAGCCACAGCGGAGAATAAACAGAAGGGCAACCATGGCAACCATGCAAGGGAAGTCTTCTTCGCTGCTTTTGTGGCAGACTACAGCGCCACTTACAGGCCTGGCATATGTACTACAGCGTCTCCAGCGCTTTCGAGCAGCAATGGCCGGCCGTGGCCCAACCTCTCATTCCCCTGATAGGTGGATAATTGACCAATAGCCGTAGCGCCACTTTACTGACGTCAGTAAAGTGTTCAAATCTGGATCAGTCTGTATCATCAGATCCGTTGCAGCCCCTTTTTTTTAATAGAGATTTGGGTATGGAGGAAAATAGAGAGGGTTGTGTTTTCTGACATTTGGTGAGTTCCCTGGAACACCGGGGACACATATTCATGTATAAAAGACGTACAAAAGTGCCTTTTGCATGATAGGTCACCTTTAAGAGGAGCAGCAGCAATAGCACATACAAATAATCAATTCAAGTCCGGCATTCAAAAGTATACTTAAATTGAAGTATAGAGGTATTAGAACCTTAATGTGGGCCTACTTGAAAATGCAGAGTTACACTTGTATATTATTTGATCATTATTATTGATGAATTATTATGCAAGTGGTATTGTTGCTCTTAATCAAATGTATTTTTAGTAAAGATTAAATCAGAGCTAAATGACGACTTTATTGTATACTCTTGAATTAATATTGCATTTTTTTTACCAGTTTTTATTATGTGTTCTTATGCATAGGGCTTTCAATCCTGTGTGACTTGTCCTATCTTGTTGGATTTATAATCAACCAGCTGAAACAATACAACACCAAATGAAGGCTGATGTTGCTCAGTATCTGTTGGATGTGATTACATGTCTGTTTTGTTTTTACAGCAGGTTGTGCTACCCCTAATCGACCAAAAAATCAATGTGTACAGGATTAAATATATAATTAAATATATAATTGTATCACTGCTGTTGGAACACTGTGACTACAAGCCTTATTGTTTGATGGTGCTTACGTGCACCAGATAGAGCTTACGAGTCCCAACGGAACAAGTAAGACTCGCTACCCCTACAACTTTACCTGCATTTTAGAAAGAAACTAACCACATCGTTCACCAGTTTCATCAAAAAATGAAAGTTACTTCAGCCACATAAACTTGGCACCTCCAGTCTTTGCAAAGAAAAACAATTAGCATTTAAAAATTTTAAAAACCTTGAAAGATTTGGATTTGATAAAATATTCTCTGAGTGTTAGGCTTCATTATTCATTTCCTGCTCTCTTACCTGGTGACTCAGTCACTGATTCACCCTCTGATTCACCCTTCACCGTCCAGATGGCGCTGTTGAGTATCCATTCACCACGGTTTGATGCACAGCGTCTCATTCTGGTATTATTGGCTTCCTTAAGACGGAGAAAACAAGCATTTACACCGACATTGAGTTTGGAATCAGCTGTGATATTGATGTTATTCTTTTTCTCCTTCAATGATTGCTAGTTATACAGTGATTGGAAAAATAAAACAAAAAGGTTTTATTATATCCCAAAGGTAGTTTGGGATACAAAAAAGGCAATTTAATCATTCTAATTTACATTAGGTAAACTAGTTCTATTACCCCCCTTAAATACCGTTAATGTGTTAATTTGTTTCAGGGTCCAGAGTAACCTAACTTACCCTCAATCTTTGTTAAACCACAACAACAAAATGAGACTTTCTAGTTTTTTCTTTAAGGCCCTGTGTGGTCTACTGTTTATATTGAAGAGGTTTTAGGTGTGATGTGACAGACCATGATATTCACTTTATAATCTAGGTCCAGTGTAAATCTTCACTAGCCTCTTTTTCTATTTAAAGGTTTGTAGAAGAGCTCTGCCAAAGCAACAAGTTGCCTGTTAAATGTGTGTCAATATGTGACACGCATCAAATCTAGTATATCATCTCAAAAGACTTCACAGGCCTCGGACCCTCAGGGGCCCTAAAGGTACCAGGTTGTCTGTGTTTTTGGTCATTTGATTAATTACACATTTGGTAAATGCACCAATAAATAAAAAACTGAAAGGTAAAAGCCATTAAAGCTGCTCCTGCTTTTTTTCACAAAGTTGCCACTTTAAGCACAGAAAACTGTTTACACAACATCACTCTTCTTCATTATCAATGATTAGAGTAAAGGTACTTAATTGGCAGAAGGGTGTCATGGTTTTGGATTTATGTTGTTTTCATTTTCCACCTTTTATTTTGAAAGTTTTCCTCCTTGGCCCTTTCTCATTTAATTATTTCCCCTCCTCGACTCCCTTCCTCGACTCCTATCCTCGATACTTAGTCCCGCCCACAGGAGATGCGAGCGGAGGACTGAGGAGGGGAACCGAGGAGAGAGGAGGGGAAGCAGCAGGCGGTTAGAGAAATGAGAACACCTCTCCTCTGAGCGGTCATTTTAAAGAGACGTCCATTAATGATGACAGGAGGCACAGCAGCCCTCTGTCTGATGGACAGATGTGTTCATAATGACTTATATATTTACTTTGATTCATTCACAGTGCGGTATAATGAGACAATGCACTCCGCTCTGCATCAGCCAAACAGCTCGCTGCACCCTCACTGCGAGGGGGACCCAAGTTCCCATCAGCAAAAACACGTGGGTTTGCTATAGCCTACTGGCTCCAAAATGGTGGAATGAGCTCCCCATTGACATCAGGACAGCAGAAAGCTTACACACCTTCCGGCGCAGACTGAAAACTCATCTCTTTCGACTCCACTTCGAGCAATAGAACTATTAACAAAGCACTTATATACTAATAAAGGGCTGGCTTATCTAAAGCCAGTTGAGTAGCACTTGAAATGTTTTAATTAATAATTTACATATACACACATTACACATATATTATACATGCAATGGTCAGATACTGTGGACAATACCCACAGGAGCAAGTTCAGGTGAAGTGTCTTGCCCAAGAACACACCGGCTTTACAGACGCGGGTTTCACCCCTTGATCTGATGATCATTGCACAGCGCACTGTGCCACACCGTCCATCTTCACGCCTCGAGGTCATCGAGGCGCTTTTACAAGTACACATTGGTATTATACATGTACTGTGGACATTACCCACAGGAGCAAATCCGGGTGAAGTGTCTTGCCCAAGGACACAACGGCCTGACGCAGTGGCGGCAGGAGCTGGTTTCGAACTGGAGTTCCCCAGCACTCCCCCTTGATCTGATGATCGGATGCACAGACCACTGCGCCACCCGTCCCCGAAGGAGTTTTAGCTCTATGAAACCTGATGTACTTATATGATTCTGTTTTCTTCAAGTTTGTATTTTTGGTCGAACGCACTTATTGTAAGTCGCTTTGGATAAAAGCGTCAGTTAAATGCAATGTAATGTAATAACAGGCTACAGATGCGGACACACACACACACACACATATATTTATAAATATATACAATTTCAGAATCAAACAAGTATGAGAGAGCACTCTCATAATAACGTAACACAATCAGAGACTGGATATATCCCCCCCCTCTCTCTGTCGCTGAAATGGGGAATTGAAATTACGGGGCAAAAATTGGTATTTACAAGTATTAAAAGTAAGCAGAGGACACCAAACCAACTGAGACCCATCTGTCCGCCGCATCTACGCACTGTACAACACACACACCTACACACTGTACAACACGCACCTACACACTGTACCACACACACACACTGTACCACACACACCTACAGCTCCTAAAGCATAATCAGGCTACAGCCGTTGTATATTTTATTAACATTTCCTAACATTCGGTCTATATGCTGTAAAATGTATTATCTCTTCGATTTACACACGGCATCTATTGCACGTCTGTCCGTCCTGGGAGAGGGATCCCTCCTCTGTTGCTCTCCCTGAGGTTTCTCCCATTTTTTCCCCTTAAACTGTGGGTTTTCTACGGAAGTTTTTCCTTGTACGATGTGAGGGTCTAAGGATAGAGGGTGTCGTTTTTCTCATACTGATATTCTGAACAATCTGTGCTGTTGTATTTGCTGTAAAGTGTCTCTACTGTAGGCAAATTTTATTATATGTACAGCACTTTGGCTCGACCAAAAATCGTTTATAAATGTGCTATATAAATAAAACTTGATTTTATTTGATTTGATTATGTGAAGCACTAAATGGTCTTAGAAAAATATTGACTCTTTGTTTGTAGATATCTACTAAACTACAGCAAATACAGAGAGTAATGTAGGCCTGAAATACTGAGTGATATATATTATACACACTGCTCTGCTTTCTGCACGGACTTCACAGCTGTTCTCTCTGGAAACATCGCGACGTTACATTACATTACATTACATTGCATTTAGCTGACGCTTTTATCCAAAGCGACTTACAATAAGTGCGTTCGACCAACAAAATACAAACTTAAAGAAAACAGAATCATATAAGTACATCAGGCTTCATAGAGCTAAAACATTTCAAGTGCTACTCAACTGGCTTTAGATAAGCCAGCCCTTTATTAGTATATAAGTGCTTTGTTAATAGTTCTATCGCTCGAAGTGGACGTGATGAAAGCAGTTTCTAAAATAATATCCAGGGGATGCATGCAGAGCTGTCATTGGCTTGGTTATAGCTCCTCCAGAGAGCCTCCTCGACGCTCGATCCTCGAAGTGCATTTAGAGAAATGAGATGTCCTTCAAAATGGCGCGCTGAAATTCATTTCCGGGTCACTACCGGAGGACCGAGGAGTCGAGGAGGGGAAATTTGAGTATTGAGAAACCTCTAAGGAAACCACAAGAAGCAGGGAAATTAGTTTTAAGAGCAATGGGACGTCCTTGTCACTACCCGATCTGCAGTGCGCATGTGCGAGATGGTCCGCCATATTGGACAACTCCGGACGGCAACCCAAGTAGGACACTTGACACAGTGGCTTTTGGCACATCACAAAAAGAAAACGCGAGAGAGATGAGTTATTGTTATTACAACGTGACTTCACTATTATTTAACAACTGCTTTTAAAACAAACCTGTCTTTGGTTTTTAAGCTCGCTTTTTGTTAACCAAACCTTTTTGTATTTTTTAACTGCACTTGGGTCCTATTTTCCAAACCCTGACAGTACGAACAGACCAGAATGGACTCAGCTGTTTTTTCCCCTCAAGAGTTGGACCCGCTGACGTACACAATTGAGTATATTTTTTACAAGTGGATGAGAGCCTCATCCAGTGGGGCCAAAGAGGCTGCCCTGAAGGAGGCACGCATGGAGGTGGCCAACAGGCCCTGGCTCTGGAGATTGTTGCCCGAGTGGCTAAGGATTTTTACAAGCAGCCCTGAGTGTCGGTCTCAAGCCTCAAACCCCTTCCTGGGATCCGGCCTTAGGAGGTCCACGGAGCCTCCAAAAGGCCTCTAGGAGAAGCAAGGCCAGGATTCCAGCCCGTGCCCCAGCAGCCATGGTTCCATCCCCATCAGCCATGGTTCCAGCCCCAGTTCTCGCCCCAACAGCCATGGTTCCAGCCCCGGTTCTGGCCCCAGCAGCCATGGTTCCAGCCCCAGTTCCGGCCCCAGCAGCCATGTTTCCGGCTCCAGTTCCGGCCCCTGCTGCCATGTTTCTGGCTCCAGTTTCGGCTCCAGTACTGGCTCCCCGGCCGATGCCAGCCCCCCGTGTCCTGTCGGCGTTCCGAACCGACTCCAGCTCCCCATCTCCTGTTGGCGGTCCGGCCCTCTCTAGTCCCTACTCAAGTCCCTTCTCAAGTCCCTACTCTAATTCCTTCTCAAGTCCCTTCTCTAGTCCTTTCTCTAGTCCCTTCTCTAGTCCCTTCTCAAGTCCCCTCTCAAGTCCCTTTTCAAGTCTCTTTTCAAGTCTCTTTTCAAGTCCCCTCTCGAGTTCCCTCTCGAGTTCTCTCTCAAGTCCCTTCTCAAGTCTCTTCCCATGTCCCTTCTCTAGTCCCTACTCAAGTCCCAACTCATGTCCCAACTCCATGCTTTGTTCCATTGGGGGTTCTGCTGAGGTTCTGCCAACACCATGTCCTGTTCCGTTGAGGGTCCAGCCGACACCGGGCGGAAGACAACCTATCCGTTTTTAAGAGTGCGCTAAAGACCTTCCTTTTTGATAAAGCTTATAGTTAGGGCTGATTAGATTCAGCCCCTAGTTTTGCTGATATATGCTTAGTTTGTCGGGGGACATCTTACTTCTTCCTTCTCTCTGTCTATACCTGTGTACTCTCATGTTCCGATTAACCCAGCTTCCCCAAATGTCTTTCTTTTTGGTGTGTCTATATACGCCGGGATCCGGAGTCATGGATGATCCTGTTGCTGCGGTCCTATGTCCTGGATCGCGAGCCCTGGATCTTGAGTCGTGGCTGTGGTCCTGGATCATAAGTCCTGGATGGATATCCTCGTGGATTCATCTTCCTATTATACACACATGCATTTCCAAATATTTGGACTACCTATGTGGCAAATGTATTATCTTTCCAATTTACACACGGCATCTATTGCACGTCTGTCCGTCCTGGGAGAGGGATCCCTCCTCTGTTGCTCTCCCTGAGGTTTCTCCCATTTTTCCCTTTAAACTGTGGGTTTTCTCCGGAAGTTTTTCCTTGTACGATGTGAGGGTCTAAGGACAGAGGGTGTCGTATTGTCATACTGATATTCTGTACAAACTGTGAAGTCCACTGAGACAAATGTAACATTTGTGATATTGAGCTATATAAATAAACATTGATTGATTGATTGATTTGTCGGGGGTCCTCCCAACTCTATGTCCTGTTTCGTTGGGGGTTCTGCTGAGGGTCCTGACAACTCCGTGTCCTGTCCTGTTGGTGGTCCCGCCGACACCTGCTCCACCGGGGTTCCTGCTGACACCATGTCCTGTCCTGTTGGAGGTCCCGTCAACACATGCTACGCCAAGGGTCCTGCCGACACCAGCCCTTGTTTCGTTGGGAACACCTGTCCCGGCAACACCGGTGACTATCCCGCCAACCCTGTCCTCTCCTGTTGGTGGTCCCGCCGATATCTGTTCCAGCGGGGGTCCTGTTTGTGGTCCCCTCGACACCAGCCCTTGCTCCGTCGGGGTTCCCACTGACACCAGCCCATGTTCCGTCGAGGGTCCCGTCTGCGCCTATCCCGCCAGGGGTCCCACCAGCTCCTGCTCTCGATCCCAGTGCTCCGGTGATCGAGCTGACACTGGAGGGGTCCCATTGCGGCGTACGTCGTCCTCCGGGGCTGTCCCGCCTCCGTCCTGCCATTCCTCCGGAGCTGTCCCGTCACCGCCTTCGTGCCCATCCTCCGGAGCTGTCCCGTCGCCGCCTTCCTGCCCGCCCTCCGGAGCTGTCCCGTCGCTTACTTCTTGCCGACCTTGTGCCCGGCCTCCTGAGATCCCCAGCGGCTTTCGCCCTCGAGTCTGGCCGCCTGACTTTTGCCGCTGTGGCTTTCGCCCTCGAGCCCGGCCCCCTGACTCTCCCAGCCGCTGCCTTCGCCGTCATGCGTCCTGAGTTCGCCCGCTGTGGCCTTCGCCCCTACTCAAACTCTGCCTTGCCCCCAGGCAGTCCGCCCGAGACCCCCTCCATGATCTCTGCCTTGCCCCCGGGCCGTCCGCCCGAGACCCCTTCCTGGTCCTCTACCGTGCCCCCGGGCTGTCAGCCCAAACCCGTCCTCCAGACCCCCTCCACCCATCCTTCTTGAAGTTTTTGGACTTTTTTGTTTTGTTGGGACGTCTCCATGGTTTTGGATTTATGTTTTCATTTTCCACTTTTTTATTTTTAAATGTTTTCCTCCTTGTGTCTTGTCTGATCCTTCTTCCTGTGTTTGCCTCCCTGTCTTTAGTTTCCCTGGTGTGTCTGATTGTCTGATTGTGTTCACCTGTTGCCCTTGTGTTTCTGCCTCCCCTGCCCAGCTGTGTCTTGTCCTGTGATTACCCTTCTGTGTATTTAGTCTTGTCTTCCCCTGTGCTCCATGTCTATTAGTCGCCGTTTATTTGTAAACGTAGGCTGTAGTAAAAGTAACAGAAAATGGTAAAGTAGCTCACATTACTTCAAAATTGTTCATCAGTACAGATGCTAGCCTTAATTAGCACGAGTGTCACATTTAGTTATCAACATTACTGAACAAGCAAGGTTGTTACTCTAAATCACAAATGTATCCTAAATACAGTAGTAAAAACTCACATTCGCTGACTTCTGCACCGCCAACTTCCATGCTAATAAGTAAATTAAGACATTTCATGAAGGCCAAAATGGCGTCAGTTTGCACAGCTTGTGACGAAAACACTAAATGGTCTAATTAGACACCTTTAGTGGAAACACCTGTACATGTGACTGTGATATTCATAGGAATGTATTGTGCTTTACAGTGAACCCTACTATACACTTTTGGCTACTATAAGTATGCCTTTTGGTGATATATATTTGTATGAATACTAATTATACTCCTAAGAATTGTTATTATATAATAATTATTATAACAATACTTTTAAGAGCCAGCATTTTTGGATCTTGGCTCTCTCCTATTTTGACTGTCCTTTGTCATAAGTGTCTGTTATGAACTCAGACACTCAGGATTTAGGACCCAATTGCATGACCCGGGAGACAGAGGTAAAGTATTGGTAAGATACTTTATTTTTCCAACAAAGCAAGATGAACAAAAAAGGTCACTATCGAATCTCAGGATGAGATGACAAAAAATGAGAACAAAGGAAACCGCTCACGTAGTGAGGAACACAAACTTTTCTAGAGCACAAAGAGAGCATAGACCTGACGATGGCATGAGACAAGACGAACTGACAATGAACACTGGGGCCCTTTCTCATTTCATCAAATCCCCCTCCGGTAGTGACCCGGAAATGAATTTTAGCGCGCCATGTTGAAGGACATCTAATTTCTCTAAATGCACTTCGAGGACCGATGATCGAGCATCGAGGAGGCTCTCTGGAGAAGCTATAACCGAGGATACACTGATGGGTCCTCCACGGTCCTCCACGGCTCCTTCGTGGATGCATTTCCGGGAACAGAGATGTTTCAAAGAGTCCTGACGCACGGCCGGACTTATCTCAGCCAATGACAGCTCTGCATGCATCCCCTGGATATTATTTTATTAACTGCTCTCATCGGGACGCGATGTTTACAGAGAGAACAGCTGTGAGGTCCGTGCAGAAAGCAGAGCAGTGTGTAAAATATAAATCACTCAATATAACAGGCCTACATTACTCTCTGTATTTGCTGTAGTTTAGTAGATATCTACAAACAAAGAGTCGATATTTTTCTAAAACCATTTAGTGCTTCACATAATAAAATACACAACGGCTGTAGCCTGATTATATGCTTTAGGAGCTGTAGGTGCGTGTGGTACAGTGTGTAGGTGTGTGTGGTACAGTGTGTGCGTAGATGCAGCGGACAGATAGTGTTACGTTATTATGAGAGTGCTCTGTTTGATTCTGAAATGGTATATATTTATATAAATATATATATGTGTGTGTGTGTATGTGTGTGTCCGCATCTGTAGCCTGTTATTGTCTCATTATACCGCACTGTGAATGAATTAAAAGTAAATATATAAATCGTCATGAACACACCTGTCCATCAGACAGAGGGCTGCTGTGCCTCCTGTCATCATTAATGGACGTCTCTTTAAAATGACCGCTCAGAGGAAAGGAGTTCTCATTTCTCTAACCGCCTGCTGCTTCCCCTCCTCTCTCCTCGGCTCCCCTCCTCGACTCCTCCGTTCACATCTCCTGTGGGCGGGACTAAGTCTCGAGGATAGGAGTCGAGGAGGGGGGTTAGAGAAATGAGAAAGGGCCAGGGAGACTGGGAAATTTAAACACATGACAACAAGACACAGGTGAAAACAATCAGGGGCAGGGCTGGTGCTGATGAGCACAGGAGACACACAAGGGGTGGACAATCAGGAAGCCTGGAATGAGAGACAAATGGTGAGTGACAAAACAAACATAAAACAACATGAAAATGAACCTCTCTTAGCATTTCTGTCGGTGCACAACAGTGTCTTTCAAGTCCACTTTTGGAATTGTTATCACACAGGGAGCTTCATTTTATGCCTCTGATAAATATTTGTGCGATTAAGTCTACAAGAAACTAAAGATCAAAAGGTTCTACCTACATTTCCTCTAGTTTTCAGTATATTTAAATGATTTCATTTCAAGGGTTTCCCTGCACTGAATTAATAATGTTGAGCATAGCGCCCTCTTCTGGGGAAACAAGAAACAATGCACAAAGTGTTTTGGAAGTAATAAGGTCTTTGTTTACATTAGCAAGCATCGCTAACACTCAGAGCTAACGCTGTACTTGAGAGAACATGTGTCAAGAAGACGGATGTAAAAGGCACTGTCCTTGTGGTAAACCCGCAAGAGAAAAAGCGTTTAAGCTCCATACCGTTTCAGAAATAATGCTTGATGTGGTTTGGAACATAATATGGCGTTTTAATCACGGCAGCGTTAAGCTGAGTTTCTGCCGGTAGACAGTTAGTTAGTGCCTTAGGCTGGCCACAATAAAAGGCCACTCTAAAATGTTCAGTTTTATCACACAGCACAATGCCACAGATGTCGCAAGTTTTGAGGGAGCGTGCAATTGGCATGCAGGAATGTCCACCAGAGCTGTTGCCCGTGAATTGAATGTTTATTTCTCTACCATAAGCCGTCTCCAAAGGCGTTTCAGAGAATTTGACAGTACATCCAACCGGCCTCACAACCGCAGACCACGTGTAACCACACCAGCCCAGGACCTCCACATCCAGCATGTTCACCTCCAAGATCGTCTGAGACCAGCCACTCGGACAGCTGCTGCAACAATCGGTTTGCATAACCAAAGAATTTCTGCACAAACTGTCAGAAACCGTCTCAGGGAAGCTCATCTGCATGCTCGTCGTCCTCATCGGGGTCTCGACCTGACTCCGGTTCGTCGTCGCAACCGACTTGAGTGGGCAAATACTCACATTCGATGGCGTCTGGCACGTTGGAGAGGTGTTCTCTTCACGGATGAATCCGGTTTTCACTGTTCAGGGCAGATGGCAGACAGTGGTGTGTGGCGTCGTGTGGGTGAGCGGTTTTCTGATGTCAATGTTGTGAATCGAGTGGCCCATGGTGGTGGTGGGGTTTATGGTATGGGCAGGGCATATGTTATGGACGACGAACACAGGTGCATTTTATTGATGGCATTGTGAATGCACAGAGATACCGTGACGAGATCCTGAGGCCCATTATTGTGCCATTCATCCACGACCATCACCTCATGTTGCAGCATGATAATGCACGGCCCCATGTTGCAAGGATCTGTACACAATTCCTGGAGGCTGAAAACATCCCAGTTCTTGCATGGCCAGCATACTCACCGGACATGTCACCCATTGAGCATGTTTGGGATGCTCTGGATCGGCGTATACGACAGCGTGTTCCAGTTCCTGCCAATATCCAGCAACTTAGCACAGCCATTGAAGAGGAGTGGACCAACATTCCACAGGCCACAATCAACAACCTGATCAACTCTATGCGAAGGAGATGTGTTGCACTGCGTGAGGCAAATGGTGGTCAATGGTACAAACCAGTAAGATACACCTGTGCAATAATCATGCTGTCTAATCAGCATCTTGATAAGCCACACCTGTGAGGTGGGATGGATTATCTCGGCAAAGGAGAAGTGCTCACTATCACAGATTTTTTCAGATTTGTGAACAATATTTGAGAGAAATGGTTATTTTGTGTATATAGAAAATGTTTTAGATCTTTGAGTTCATCTCATGAAAAATGGGAGCAAAAACAAAAGTGTTGCATTTATATTTTTGTTCAGTGTAATAAAGTGAGTGGCCCCAAAAAAAGCTATTCAGTATAATGTTTTTCTAAACACACTTGTATGATTTGTACATGAATGAGTGGAGGACTTCTACAAAGGCTGCAGCTGTGTTTAACATGTGAGCTGTTATACCTCAGTTCATACAAAACCCCAACAGCAGTATCAACCCTCCACACAGCCCGACAAAAAGAAAAGGCAAAAAACATGGCCTTTTTCTCTTCTTTTATTCTTTATAAGAAGACAAGTAATGATAACACAACACTAAAATGACAGGTTACAGTACCAGCCCAGCATCATTGTGTATTCACATTTACAGGAAAGCATTCTTTGCATTCTATTGATTTTGTAATAAAACCATCACAGAATTACCTTCACAGTACAGAGTTATGGCTTTAAAAAAAAGAATAGCAACATTTATATATTTTAGAATGAGTATCCATACAGCAATAATGAAATCCATATTAAAATGTATATAACATGGGAGTAAAGCAGCCCCGTTAAAGTGATGTACTATCAACTGTCAGTACTTCAGGCATCTGAGAAATAAGTAAGACAGATTGTTTATTGACATTTTCCGAAAAAGGCAAAAGAAGAATTTTTAATTAAAGTGTTGAATCATTTGATTCATTAGGTAGTTTTTAAAGCTGGACATATCTCAGCCCCCCCATTTTAATTCACAGCTGATACATTTAATTGAAGCCATTGTTATGTCACATGTTGCCACAGATTGTGATCAGAAGTTGTTTGTGGAAGCGTGGGTGACACAGTGGTTGAGCCGGAGTTCCCATCTTAACTGTAATTAAAACAAGACAAGCAAAATAACTAAATACAATTATTCAGAAGGCAATAAAACCCAGTGGCTAAATGTTGTATTGTGATCAGGGTGGACATGATACCCGAGTGGGGAAATATACAGCGTTATATGATACAAGTTACGTTTTTATTACCATTATCCTATTAAATAGGGCTCTATTTTGTTTATTTTCAGGTTTATTTTTGTATTGAAATATCAGTTAAGTCACTTTGACATGGCATGGGGCCGAGAAAATAATGGCTTCATTTGTTTGTATTTGTTTTCAGGGACAAAGGGAGACAATAGACACATTCCCATGTCAATAAAGACAGAAAAAAGGTAACAATGCCACAAACATTTGTCCATTTCTCTGTTGACATGTAACGGTACGTCCACACAGCAGCTTTTCAAAAATCTTGAACATCTTGGAGCTGGGCGTGTCTGAAAGCTTGGGGATTTCGCGACCAACAACCAATCACATGAATCTCCCGCCCCCGACATACAAAGCAAAAAACCCCGGTTCTTCTCCACTTTTTCTTTAAACATTTATGAGATTAATGTCTATGGTGCTATTTTATGCTACATTCCATGCTGGCTAATGATACTGTCTATGCTTGCTAGCAACGAAGTAAACTAGCAACGAAGTAAACTGGATATAAAATCCCCAAACAAGCGAAAACCTATCAGTTTCACCCACTGTCTCTGCCACCTCCCTCCATGCCTGGTTCCTCCGGTTTGTATCCCGGTAAGTAAATAGGGACTGGTCATAAAGAACCGGGTGATTTGCTACCGCAATAACTAACTTCTCATCTGCGGTCTGGCTCTCCCAGCTTGCACGCGGTTTGATTGGCTAGCGCTTGAACTGTCAGATTTGCATAAACGGATCTGATTGGCTGTCGCTTCCAGCTCAGCCTCAAAAGTTGAACATTGTTCAACTTTGAAATCCTGAACATCCTGGAAATCCTGGAAATCTTCGCCTCACCCCCCCACAATGCAGTTCGGCGGACAAGCGAGGGAAAGTGACGTCATCCCCATTCAAAGTCAATGGGCGGAGACGCGCTGGAAGCGGTGGACAAATCGCCAAAAGCTGCTGTGTGGACGGGCCGTAAAGCTAAACCAGGATTACGGCCCGTCTACACTACAGGCATCGAAAAAGCTTGAAGCTGGGCGTGTCTGAAGCTTGGCGATTTTTTGCGAGCAACGCGACCAACAACCAATCACATGAATCTCCCGCCCCCGACATACAAAGCAATAGCAATGTTTAAAACGAAGTAAACTGTATATAAACTCCCCAACAGGCGAAAACCTACCAGTTTCACCCACTGTCTCTGCCCACCTCCCTCCATGCCTGGTTCCTCCGGTTTGTATCCCGGTAATAGTCTGGTCGGAAAGACCGGGTGATTTGGCTACCGTAATTTCTCGTTTGGCATATGAGGGAAAATGAAGCTGCGGTCCGGCTCTCCCAGCTTGCTACGCGGTTTGATTGGCTAGCGGGCTTTGTACTGGCGGGAATTGCAAAAACGGGATTTGATTGGCTGACGCCAGCTTCGAGCAAGCATCGATAGACGCTCGCGATGCTTGCAACGCCTTGCCATGCTACCCACAATGCAGTTCGGCGAAGTTTGAAATATCCTACGTCACCCCATTCAAATGAATGGGCGAAGCGTTGAAAGCATTTTTTGACGCCTGTAGTGTAGACGGGCCGTTAGAAAGCTGTCAACAGTGAGCTGAAGAATCATTCAGGGAGTTGAAGATCTTCTGTTTCCGCAAGAACAAAATTTGTAGATTTTTTGTATAGAATGTATTATACATTTAAGGAAGAAAAACAAAAGAAAACACATCTCCATAAACATTACCATACACTGTAAACTGACACTTTACTGTAGCATAATTGTTTGTCTATTAAATGTCAGAAACTTGTCTAATGGATTTCTACCAATCTACAGTCCAAAATTCAGAGATATCAGTTTACAATGGAAAAAAGTACTATTGTGTTTATACTGTAGATATTGTAATTGTTTTTTTTGCAGTTCATTAATTAAAATAAGCCTATCATTACCTTTTCAGATTGCTGATCAGTACGTAGACCCAGTTCACCGCTGGGTTCACACAAACTTGAGAGCCGTTCCTTCTGGTGACTCTGCGGAGAGGAGGAGGAGTTGGACTTTTATTATTGACAGGAGAGAAGATTAGAGTTTACTAGTTGGTATTTGGATGTTGCTCCCGTTCGGGTGAAGCAGAATGCAGATGCAGAAGTCTCAGTTAAACAAAAGTGGTAAATGCAGTACCTTTCCTGAAGTGGTACGGTGCTGTCGATGTTTATTTTGAAGTTGCACGCTTTAGTTTTTTCCATTCTGTGTAATTTTGTACTTCTCCAGTACTTTCACTTTTATAAGTACTTATTAGTCAAGTTAACAGTGATACAATCTGTTATGTGTTAAAGTAGATTCCTGACACTGGAAACACTCGATTGACACAAACACATAAATTCAGTTACTTTGAAGTACTCAAATACTGTTCTTTAAGCAATAGCAGAACATTTTGGTAAATATGTTGTTTTGATTTCCCCCAAGAGACGATATGTTGAGGCCATGTTGCATAAAAACTGAAAGCATCCTGACTCTCCAAAGGTTGTATTGTTATGTTGCAATACAAATACTTACTTAAAGGACTGTATGCTTGTATAACTTGCTTTTAGTAGATACAATTTAGACTTATTGTAATTGAGAGTGTTTACATTGTTATTACTGCCTCTTAAAAAGCAGCTTACGCGATTTTTCCCACACTGCTGTTTGGCTTCTATAACAGTATTTGTGTGATTTTTGTATTTGTATTTATTTATAGAAGGACCATGCATACAAAAACATTAATCTCAGCAAAGAGAAGAGATGCAATATGCCAGATTATAGCTAATAGCTAATTTCAATCTGTGGTCCTGTGATGTAAAAAAAAGTTGAACTCTGGACTCTTTTTTTCATAATCAATCAGAAATATAAAATATATTTGCACCTGTTTTACCATAAAAAAGGTTCCGCAGTTTTGGAAATTAATCTTGACTACTCACATGATTTCAGTCCGTCGGCAGTGTCCTGAAATGGGAATCACCTCGATTCTCTTGATGACTCGGACAGGCATAGAAGAGATGGTCCGGATGCACATACAGCGCTGCCTCGGAAAAGCTGTGAGATGGAACACAAGTTTTACCCCTGAGAAACCTCTGAAAATCTGAATGAAATGTGAATACTGCTTCATTCACTTTTTTAAACGTTTGGTTTTACTGTTGAAACAAAATGATGTTAATGGTCGAATGTCATTCTCAACCTTGGAAATAGTTTTTGACACAAAAGCTCAAACTCAAGGCACTTCTTGTTGGTAGATCTTTCTAGAGCTTTGAACAGCATCTCACTTTCTTCCTGAGAGGACAAAGTTAGCTCAGGTTCACTTTTCATTTGATAAAAGAATTACTCAAATTCGGCTGAGAAAAAGCCCAAGGTGAAGTTGAAAGCTCCAGGAAAAGCAAAGAGCAAGGTTTAAAGTAACTGAACCGTGAGTTATGATTGTTTCCAGTGTCAGGAGTGTACTCTAACACATAACAGATTGTAACACTGTTAACTTGGCTAATAACTGAGAATAGTGGAAAGTATGAAATGTGGTCAAAGAAAACAAGATAATAAACATACTCTAAATGAAAAGGAACAATAAATCAAAAATAGAAAATAAATAAAACAATGAAACCATCCTCATAGAAACATAATTATTGTGTTTTTGTCAAATTGCCTGCCTATAGCAAATCATCAAAAATGAAATTGGTGTTATAGCATGATAGTCTTAAATTAGAGCAACATAAAGTTCTTAAAAATGTACAGCTTCAATATAGGTAAACTATCATTAGATGCAGATGGCAGCTTAGTGTTTGACTAAATTAGGATGCACAAATTACAAAAAATCATAGTAAGAGGAAGCATTCCAACATACTGGATTACACAGTTAAGAACACTTAAAAATAAAAAATAAATGTGTTACCTTGCAGAGAGGCGATGCAGCAGCAGAGCATCAGAGCGGACAGGAGGAGCGTGGCTTTAGTCATCATCTTGGCGGTTGTTTGATCTTTCAGCACCGATGAAGATGTGAGAGTGGTGTGACAGTGATGTGAGAGTGGTGTGAGAGTGCTCTGTGGGTCAATGTGCTGGAGTCTGGCTTTATACAGTAGAAAACAAGGAAGCATGTCACACCTTTCCTGTCTTGACACATACAAATGTAAAAATGGTGGCATCTTAATTTTTTAGGGGGGTTTCTGCTAAATGAGTTTGGAGTTTCCTTCTGAGGGTCTTTATTTTTACTGATCTATCAAGAAAACTAAATCCACATTGACATCATGGAATAATTGTATTGTATTGACTTTGGTAACAATAAATGCAATTACCATTGGATGTTTACGTAAACATATAGACATACAGTATACTGTAAGAGTCAGAAATGATGTTTGATTATAAATGTATTAAGCTTTAGCAGCATTTGTAAACTATTACTCTAACTACATTTTTGTTGTGAAATATTTTGGTTTCTTCTTTTCTAAGGTTACATTCTGACATACACTTATTGACATACACTTAAGTAAAACATTTTTTATTGATATTTATTTTGTTGTTGTTTATAATTTGCATTGCATTTGATATTGAGGTCATCCAAAAGTATCGGAAAGCAATCAGGTTACATTACTTTATATGTTGATACTTAGATTAGGTCACTCGTTGTTTTTTTTTTAATGTTACTACGGATTACATTTTTAAAGTAACCCTCCCAACCCTGACTAAAGTGATATAATACCCCATATAAACAAACATGCAATTTAGTCACAGAGGATGCATCGCATCGGTTATGGGTCTGCTTAATTTAAGTGTTCTACTCCAAAGATGATTTACAATAGTTACCTACAGAGGTGACGCCTGAATATGATATGAATTGATTCTCAATTTTACTTCAGATGTTCATTATAAAAAAGAATACATAAGCAGTCAGGCTGCATTCAAAAATATATATTTTCATTTGGACAATTTGGGCCAAAGCAGACTGATAGAATGTGTTTATGCACCAGTTTGTGATAACCCGGAATCAGGAACAGAGAATACTTGCTACTTGATACTGGAGAGTACCAAGAACCAACTCAAACAGAGCTGTACTTCTGTATTTTACCACAGACTGATAACCACATTCCTTTTTCTGGTAAGTATTTAATCAAAGTGGACTTTTATCACAAAATTAGACTGTAGTTCTCGTTTATGAAATAAGATGTATATTCTAATATCAAATTTGAACTAGAGAATGCAATTCCTGAAGAAATTGCTGGTGGGAATTATGGAGTCAGATTTGGGTCAATATTCTCGCGCGTAAAACAAGCTACTCACGAGCGGAAAATGTGCTTTACACGCGCATAAAATGACCCTCGCGCGCAGATTAAACCCCCGCGAGCGGCTCTGAGATAGCCCTCTTGCTTGCTCGCGGGAGTGTCAGCCTC